>NC_056728.1:573644129-573841629 GCF_019279795.1 Protopterus annectens | reverse complement strand
CTGTAAAGGAAAATGGGACTCTGACTAGGTGGGTTTACTAATAAGGATAAACACAGCAGTTTGTACCCATGGAGTGTCAGCTCAAGCCACCCCATGCCAAACGGCAGTCTATCATGTAATAGTAGCACAGCTCATCACTGGAGCTGTGGCAGTAACCACATTCTGTGTCCCAGCATGATTGAGTTGCCAGTTGACAGTCCTTCCTTTCCCTGTCTGGCTCCTCATATGCCTGAGTTGCTGATTGTGACTCAGGCCAGCAGAGTTCAGTCTCCACTCCTTCCCTCTACATCATTGTGTCAGACAGTACTGTAAATGCTTTGTGTCCTACAGTTGTCAGGGCTGTAGGCTGAAACAAGGAGCAATATACATTATTCCTTGCATTAAAATATATTTATTTTATTTTGTTGACTGGATTAATACTATTGGTTAGACCAGTTTTTTCAGAGGGAGCTGGTGGGAAAGAGTTTCACAAAAAGTAGAAAGACATAATTTTCCAGTACCGTAGAATTATAGAACATAAAATAATGAACAAACAAAAAGTTAATTGTAGGTGGATGTTTAAACAGGTTGTAAATATTTGTATACTTTGCAGAATAAAGGTCAGATACATTGTATATTGCAACAAAAGATTAAACAAGGTAGGAGTTAATTGCTTTGCATATAGAAGTCATATAATTCCATCTCTCTCAGTGTGCAATAGTGAAATCTGTTTTCATTCGTACAGTTGATGTCACTGGATACTCAAGTGTTCTGCTTTATAAGGATGTCCCAGATATACTTGTGAATATTATGATCAGATTCCAGCTAAAATACTAGGAATGGCCACCTGTATCGCGACACTGAGATTTCCTATTGAAGATTATCACAGAAGGTTAATTTTGGAGACTGTTAATAATTTATAGCTGTTAGAAGGAGATTCAGAAATTTGTTGTACTGAAATGCAAATACACCAGTGGGTTGAAAATTAATTGGAAGTTTGAGTTAAATATGGTTAGGAGAAGATGTGTGCCGCACACACACACACACACACACACACACACACACACACACACACACACACACACACACACACACACACCTCTCTCTCTGTCTAGCTGAAATATTGGATTTTAAGGGAAGTTTTCAAGTAACCTTCCAGGCTGGATGCAAATTGTTATTGTTAGTCAAGCAGTGAGAGGGCAGCACAGGACATTTGCTAGCTACAGAGATGAATAAACATCAGTTCTAATGTTACAGGATAAGACAGCACCCACAAATCAGAACTGTATTGTTAAACTGCAGCACACTGACAAGTGGAGGAAATAATGAAGTGCACATCACACTGGGCATGTTGTAAAGAATTGATTGTCCTTCGTATGTCCTTGTTGATAACCAGACATTTTTGATTTTCCAGTGTAATCTCTTTGCCTCTTTCTTCAATAATTAAATGTTGATTTAAATATAAAAGATGTCTAGCAAGCTACACTTAAGATTCCTCGTTTTACTCTTCTTCATATTTATACTAAAAAAAATTTGCATACCACTGTAGTTTAGGCATACCCTCCCTCATTTATATAGGATTCTGAGCCAGTTAGCCACTAATGGTGTAACCTTTTGTTTTGGACAGCATGAATTATTTTTTTTAATCTCAGTGTAACATTTCTGAAAAATAGAGTAGTCCAGTGGCTATTAAGTTCTTTTCACCACTTAGGGAATTTTAGATGTACTTCATATGAATACATTTCAGGTTACTTGTAAGCCAAGAACTAAAACAGAATCAAGTCAAGATAATGTCACATTACTAGTCATTGTGTAGACTAGTTAATTGGTCATCTTACTAATTTGAAAAATAAGAGAAGTGCACTGTATACTTCAAGCATGGTAAAGTTTAGTAATCTCATTTTAGTGAGTATCACCTAGGGTTTTTAAGTCCAAGCTATATAATAAGGGGAAAAAACATGTTACTCTTAACTTTTACATCTAATCCTGGAGATCCCGTAACTTAAATCCCTGCATATGTCATAACAAATCCCTTTTTTGTCTAGAAATTGTGTAGTCGAGGTGGCAAGCGCCATCTTATAAAGCAAAAACGTAATTAGAGGTGTACCTCAGGGCAGGGATCCCCTTCTTTTTGACGTATGCTTCTCTGGTCTCAAAACAGTAAATCCAGACCTATGGCTGGTTGTGACCATAAGCGGTGTTTCATTGTCTGAACTCCCTGGAGATGGCATTCCTAGATCATGAGCTAATCCTTACAAGCCAATGGTGTTTTGAAAAAGAGCTAAAACTAAATACAAAGTGTATTTCAAACAGTCACACATGTCAGGGATCTTGGCACTTTGGTTACAAACTCATTCTCCTTTGACCACAATATTGTCTTAGTGTCATGAAATATACTTCTCAACCTCTTAGAGCAAGAAATCTGGACAATGCCATAAGTAAAAGTGGGATGAAGGCCCCGAAACAGGGACAATTTTTAAATATTGCTCTTACAAACTTGGAAAGTTGATAGAATAACAGGTTTAGCATTAGCATGAATTTTTTGATGGGAATGACATCTAAAAGTCAAATGTCTGTCATGATTTTCTAACTTCAATCTTTAATGATTTGCCACTAGATTGTCAGAAATCCACGATTTTATGAAAAACAGACCAAAAAATATGAGGCAAAAATCTGGACATTCTGCAAAACTCTGTACAGTTGAGAGGTATGGATGAAATTCTTCTGTCTAGCTAAGATGATAACTAAAAGCATCCAATCCCCTGCTGTACTGAATTTTGATTTAACTAATTGTAGCGTACAGTGCCCCCCCTTGGTGTATACATATGCAGTCACATTTCACGGCTGGAAAGACTTAGAGATTCCTAACAAAAATAGTGTATAAAAAGACCCTTTTCTACCGAGACAGACTTGAAATCGTGCTCCTGTTCTTGGTCTGTTAACTCTTATGTGTGGTGATCTGTGTATTGCATTTCTTGTCGTTAAGGACCCAACCCTCCTTGATCTCTTGCATCTCTACAAGACAGCTCCACAAAAACAAGAGCTAAGCATTTAAATCTCTACCACTATAAAAATAAAACACATTAGAGGGTCAGGTATGTCATCCAGCATTAGTACCATCTGTGGAACAAATTGTCAGTATATGTTAAACAGAGTGATACTGTTGCATCTTTCAGGATGAGCCATGATAATTGCATGAGCATATGCAAATTAATTCCAGGTCTGATGTCTTTTACCCTTCTAGAAGTGGAAAGAAGTTTATGAGGTTGATGTACTGGCAGTGCGTAAAATGGTCTCACAACTTACTTGATTTGAAATTCCTGTGATCTTGTTATCTGTGGCAAACTGAATTACATAATTTCAGCTTCCATATCTCCAGCCTTTTGCAGTTTTTTTTTCCATTGTTTTCACGTTATTTTTCTTCCCTGAAGCTCCCAGCTCTGCCATTTGTAATACATTTTTGCCTTCTTGGTATGTTGCAGTCTGGATAAAGTGGGTATTGAAAATTGAATGAATGGGGTATGATCATACCTCTTAACCTCAAAACACAAAAAATCTAGACAAAGCCAGAAAAAATGAGGGGGGGGGGGTCAAAGGCCCAAAAATAGGGACAAATTTTCAATGTTGCTCCTGTAAACTCTATAAACTTAGAAAGTTAATAGAAGGACAGATTTGGCATAATTATATCTTCTCTGAAGGATATGAAGTCTGAAGCTCAAACTGTCGGTCATTATGTAGTATTTTAGTGACTTCATTCCCCAGTGATTTGCCAGAAAATCACAAATTTTATGAGGAACAGATCAAAATAAGAGTCAAAAATCAGGACAGTTGAGGTATGAGTTTGATTGATTTATTAGTTTCATAAAATCTGAAGAACATTCAAACTCCTCTCTCAAGATTCATTGCACTGTGCTTGTTCACTGGAATGCATATGCACAGTTTTTTCTGTGTAGTTAGCCTGAACTATTCTGTTTTTTGCTTATATTTCTATATTTTTTGTTTTGAAATGTTTTGCATTTCATCTGGAGTGAGTCTGAAATTGGTCAGTATTGATCAGTGCGTTACCTTTGTAAACAAATTTTATTTATATTATCACCGTTGGTCGCAACATCTTGTGATCTGGTACACTGTTTCAAGTGCTGATATTTTTTTTCCAGCAGAACTCGTTTCCCCACTTACAAATAACCATGTAAATTCAGACTGTGTAACAGTGTCTATCTGCTGATGTGTGCTTAGGTGGTGTAGTGTTTTTAGGATTTTTCTTTGGTACTAGGAGCTCTCTCTTCTGCTAACAGCACTATACAATCTCACTGTGGATAATGATGTCTGGTTAATGCTAACAGCATTAGGAACACTATGGCAGATATTTTTTTTCCTTGTAGAATTTTTTATATTTACAGGAGTCCTCTGTTCCACTCACAATGATAATTTTAATTTAATAATTAGCAGAATTGTCTGTCACGGTTGTTGGGCAGTGTAGTGTGAATAATATTAAGATTATTATGTATTTTTCTTTGTTATCAAGACCTGTTGTTCCCAGTAACAAATAACATTGTGCATTTACCAACGCTGTCACAATTTTTATTTTGTATCCACTGAGCCCCTTCATTCCAGTCACATAGTTATATAAATTCCCTCTGTGACATAGGTTTATAGGTGTGTACTAGGCTAATGGTCCTGGAGCCTTTACAAGCCTAGCCCATAGGATTACCCTGGCACCATGCCACCCGACCTTAGTTCCCAGTGCCTCTGTCAAGCAAAGCCACTGGAGTGATCCCTTTGGTGAATTTTCTATTTCCCATCCACTCATCAAGATTTCTCTTGAAGAGGGCCAGTGAGGTGCTCTGCTTGACATGTATGAGAAGTGTATTCCATAGCATGGGCAGTCTCTGGGTTATGAACCTGTCCCTCCAGTATGTTCTCTTGATTGTGATAATGAGATTGAGGTCTCTTGGGATCTCTTTAGATGCAGCATTTCTAACAGAGCTGGGTCAGACATGGCTTTGTAAGTCAAGCAGAGA
The DNA here is from genome assembly GCF_019279795.1 of Protopterus annectens. NCBI lineage: Eukaryota > Metazoa > Chordata > Ceratodontiformes > Protopteridae > Protopterus > Protopterus annectens. The sequence continues at coordinate 573,836,629 of NC_056728.1, read as the reverse complement.
TCACCTCTAAGTAGGCGATATGAGACGGAGAATAGTTGGAGTTTTTTGAGACTGTCCATATAGGGCAAGTGTTTAAGGCCTAGGATCCTCTTTGTAAGGTACTCTTCTGGTCTCTCCAGTTGTTGCAGGTGTTTAGTGAGGCACATGCCAAATTGGGCATTGTACTCAACGATTGGCCTAATGAGGGAAGAGTAGAGGGAGACAATGACCTCTTTCTTCCTGGATACAAAATCTTTAGTGATGAGATGTGCCACATAGAAGGACTTTCTGACCACAGTGGCAATGTGGTGGCCAAAAGAGAGGTTGCTGTCAAATTGTGTTCCCAGATCTCTTATAACGTGTTCTGTGTTCAGTGGACTACCATCGATGTGGTAATTCATGGGAACCGGGTTTTACCCAAAGGTGATGACGACACATTTTTGGCATTGAGCTTAAGGCCAATGTTATGACACCAGTCGTTGGTCTCAGTGAGGACTTTCTGTAGGATGTCAGCATCACTTGGGGAGCTAATAATAGCTCCCAACTTGCAATTGTCTCCGAACTTTGTCAGCCAGAGCCCCTTCGTGTTGCCCTGGACTTCAGAGAAGTAGATACCAACAGTAGAGGACCCAGGACCGAACTCTGTGGGACTCCACTCATCACTGGTCGGCAGTCTGACTTGGAGTCAGCTGCTTTCACACTGTGGGTTCTATCTGTGAGCCAGTTTGCAACCTACCTAGTGATATAGGGGTTGATGCCTAGCTTAGTGAGTTTTTCTATGATTCCTAAGTGGGCAATGGTATCAAAGGCCTTGGCCAGATCAAGGTAGGCTGTATGAACCACCTTACCTTCATCCACAGCTCTGGTGACTGACTCAAAGAAGTTGACCAGGCATGATCTACCTTCACAAAACCAAACTGTGTGGGATCCAGAGTTTAGAGATTCCCTATATCCTTGTTTATTAGGTCCATGATGATGAATTCCATAACTTTGCATATCAGGCTAATGGGGCGATAGTTGTAAGGGTCTGTAGTCACTCCTCCTATGTGGAGAGGGATGACTGTAGCAGTGCGCCATTCAGTAGGGAATAAAGCCTGAGATGTGGCACACAGTTGTGGTGCCAGTTCACTCTGTAGTTCATGTAGAACACAGCCAGGGATATTCTCAGGTCCCATAGAAGCTGTATTTTTGGCCTTGGACAGTGCTGTCTTAACCTGTGCAGCAGTAAAACTGGGTGCTTGGCAATCTACTGGTAATGTGACTGGTCTTTTGGGGGGGGGGGGTAAAGTTGGCACTGAATCTGTCAGCCAGTATATTGGCAATATCTGTTGGCTCGGTATAGGAGGTACCATTGTGCAGTAGCTCAGAGGAAGTCTGGGTATTGCCGTGGAGATTCTTTACCTAACTATAGAAGGACTTGTAGTTGTCTTTACTATCAGCTGCAATTCTGTTTTCATAGCTAGCTTTAGAGGATTTGATGAGGGATCTCAACTTTTTGTTGAGGCTGATAAGGGAGTTTTTCCAGTCTTGAGACTTCACCTTATTTCGCATCAGTTTCCTCCTCCTGTTGTAGAGTTTGTTTATGGCAGGGGACCACCAGATTGGCTTCCTGTTTTTGGAGGAGAGAGTCTTGGATGTCCTTCAAGGATGCATCTGCAGTCCTAACATATGGGTTGTCCTGCCTCAGGCAGCCCTTCGGTCGGCCGGATTCCAAAGTCTGGGTCTGGCCTCGGCTGATGTCGCACTTCACCCGACGTCATAGCTGCTGTTTATTGGGTATAAAGGCATCAGCCGACACCATTTTCCTCAGTCTTTCTTGCCGCGCGGTGCCCGAAGCAGAAGCTGTTCGCAAGTGCCGGTCGGTCAGATCCAGAGATTACTACTACCGAAGACTTCTAAAAAGCTAAGTACCCCGTTGGGGACTCTTTCTTGCCTCAGCCGATGTCAGAAAAAGTAAATAATTGTTTAACTTGTGGGAAACAAATACCTCATAACGATTTCCACTCTTACTGCCTTCCTTGCTTAGGCCCAGACCACGACGTATCAGCTTGTCTAGCCTGTGCTTCCTTCAACCAACGGACACTTAGACGTCGGTCGGAGTTTGCAGAGGAGTTTTTTGGTCCCACTTTTGCTTACAAAATGCCGTCGGAGACTCCGACTTCACAATTAGCTAAAAAGCGTAAGGAAAAGGACCGACACTCGCGGTCCGCGGTTTCGGCCGAAACCACGGTTAAGCCAACCGCGAGTGTCTCGGTTTCGGCCGAAACAGAGTCCTCGGTTCTTCCTTCGGCCGAAAGCTTGCCTCCGATAGCCGAGGCCTCACACAGCATGGCTGAATCCGCTACTGAACTTACCCCTGCTGTAGCAGGCTCCCAGGATTTATCAGATACTATTCCTTTAGACATATCTACTCCTGCACGTGGAGCTGCTAGGCCCCCTGCATCTATGTCTATCAAGGCTTTTTCTAGGGCTAAAGCAGCTAAATCTTCTAAGGCCTTGCCTGCTAAAACCCCTTAACACAGGCCTACCTCCAGTTCCCAAATGCTCAGCTTGGCTGAGGATCTCATTTCTTTGATCAGGGGATCCCAACCTCACCCAGACAGGGCCTCTCAACCCCCTCCAGAGAAGAGGCCTAGAGCAGAGCCCCCGGATCCTGTTTCTACAGACTATTCCTCGGATGATTCAGACAACTCAGGTCCTCCAGAAGGCCCATATTCTCCTTATGAGGATTCTGATGCAGAAGACTCCATTCCTTCTGCCTCTCCTCCTGAGGAATTTTCTTTTGGGGAAACCTTACATGCTATGAGAGAGCATTTTCAATATTTGTGTACATGTTCATACAGTGCATTGGTGTTTAATTCTGCGGTCATGCAACTGTTCTCCATTTGTGTGGGTGTGTGAAGTTAGCCACCTCTGTTTTTAGGATTCCCAAGTTAGTTTTGGAGAAGTTTTTCATGGTGGTTACCTTTGCCAGGGGGAGGTGGGGGGTGGGAGGGATCTGAATTTCCAAGGTGATTAGTTTGTGGTCGGATCTAACCATGGAGGAGTTAATTATTGGTGTAGAGCAACAGTCGCCCATGTTAGTAATGACCAGGTCAAGGATGTTGCTACCTCTAGTGGGGGTAAGAACGAGCTGGCCCAGGGCATTGGAATTAATGAATTCCAGGAAACGTTGGCCAAGTGTATTGGTACATGAGTAGTTTTCCCAGTTAGTGGAGGAGTAGTTGAAGTCGCCCAGTATGAGTAGTTTTCCCAGTTAGTGGAGGAGTAGTTGAAGTCGCCCAGTATGAGAGTGTTAGGTTGGACCCTAATATTCTCCAGGGTGTGTGTCCAATTGCTTTACCATAATATTCTCAGGCAGTGTAGTGCTTTTAGGATTTTTTTGTTGAATTCCTATGTGAGCATGAGATCTTTGTCCCCACTGCAGGTGACTCTGCATAGTCTTCTATGGGTAAAAAAATGTCCGTCTGTCACTAGTGTACCGAATGCTTTTTTGTGAGGGTTGTGTGTCAGATTTCCTGCGTCACCTGGAACCCTCTTTTTAATTGGCAGATAACTGTACAAATCCATTCTGTATGCAGCAGGAGTATCTGTCTTTCATAGTGTTCTCAGGTAGTGTTGTGCTGTTAGGATTTTTTTCTTTTTTGAATTTCTTGTATCAGCTGGACATACCAGCATCTAAACAGCTGCCTAGAAAAGTCAGTACCTGTTTGCTTGAAATGCAGTGGTTAATTCAAGATTAAACCTCTGTGATAATTCTCATTTGTTATTATACAGTTTATGTCAAGTTGTAAGAAATCCCCATCGTCTTGGCTCAGGATCACACCGAAACTTCCCAGCAAGGAACTTACGAGTGTTGTTAGAGAATGTAAAGCAGAGTATGAGATAAAGGAAACCACAAATCTTTCTTCACTCATGTCATAGAATTGTTCATGTGGTATGTTATAAATTTAAGAAAATTGTTCAATTAGAGAGACACCAAAGGTGCCTTACAAAGATTACTAAAGTCCAGAAGTCTTTCAGCTATCCCAGTAGGTTGGTAAAACTCTCCTTTTTATCAGTAGCCTACAGGCTATGCCAGGGTAACGTGAGTCTCTCTTTCTGAGCCATGAGAGACTGTCCGGTTTGACCTCATGTTCTTTTGCAAAAGCAGTGACATTACAGATACCCACACTAGGAAACTAAATCTACACCAACAGATGGGACTTACTGGAGAGATGGGTTCCTAAGTCGATGTATTCTGGTCAATGGACTAAGTTACGACTGTAGGTCAAAGTACTACTTTGACTACCTGTATGACTGGTCTTTATAATTGAATGAGTAGAGTTACATTTTTACACCAAGATCGTCATTTACAACCCTGCTTTATTTGTGAGGTTAGCACTAGAACGGGGAGGTACAATGTGAGTGTGTGTGTGTATATTATATTTATACATGCACACACATTGGTCTACTGTGGAAACTCGAAGTTTCAAAACTTCCAACTTCATATGGTCGAGACCGTAAGACAGAAGTTTTGAGACTTTGAACAGTTTAAATGGAGATTGCTGTACAGCGCAGAATGAGATATTTACTGATGTTCATCGTGCATACAGCTGCAGTCATAACAGATGGGTTATCCTGCCGTCAGGCGGGTCCTCGGTCGGCCGAATTTCAAAGTCTAGGTCCGGCGACGGTTGTCATCGCTTCTTCCCTGACATCAGTGCGGCAGGGGTATAAAAGAGCCAGCCGACGCCATCTTCTTCAGTCTTTCTTGCCGTGCGGTGCCCGAAGCAGAAGCAGTTCGCAAGTGCCGGTCGGCCAGCTCCTGAGATTTACGAAAATATTTCAGCCGAAGTCTTCTTGAAAGCTAAGTACCCCGTTGGGGAAACTTTTCTTGCCTCAGACCGATGTCGGACAAAGTTAATAATTGCATTTCTTGTGGGAAGCAAATACCGAATAAGGATTTCCACTCTTTCTGTATTCCTTGTTTAGGCCCAGAGCATGACTTCTTGGCCTGCCATTTTTGTGCTAGATTCAACAAACCAAATTTTAAGCGTCGGGCGGAGTTCGCCCATCACTATTTTGGTAAAAAAATTAATTATATTATGTCGTCGGATACCCCGACTCCAGTTTTGAGTAAAAGACGCAAAGATAAGGACCGACATACGAGGTCCGCGACTTCTACTGACACCACGCTAAGGCCGACTACCGGTTCTCCGGTTCTCAGCGAGGCGCCTACGCAGCCCCTGAGTACCGATAACATTTCATTACCGGTGTCTTCTGTGGCCGAGGTCGCAGGCACCTCGGCCCCCATTCCGATTACAGATACCGATGCCACTCTTGGCGGGGAAACTCAGAGTTTAGACAGGCCTGCCATTTCTCAAGGTGTCTTCAGGCCTTCCTCCTTCTCTATTAAGGCTTTCACAAAATCCAAAGCAGCCATGAAAACTAAAAAACAAGGACCTCAGACCCCCTCTCAAGGCCCCATGCCTAAAAAACAGATGCTCAAAATGGCTGAGGATTTGATTACTCTTATCAGGGGTTCTCAACCCCCCTCGGACAAAAGGCCCAGATTAGAGGAAGACTACCCTTCCTCAGATCAAGCCTCTATTACCTCTGAACATTCTGAGGACCAGGAATATACATATTCTCCTTTTGAAGACTCTGATGCAGAGGAGTTTATTCCCTCGGTCTCCCCCCCTGAGGACTACTCTTTTGGGGAAACCCTACATACTTTAAGGGAACACTTTTACTGGGAAGGCCAAGATTACTCAGATTCCAAGAAAAGGCTCAGAGATTTTCTCTTGCTCCCCCAGCATAGGCCTCTGGCTATCCCTCCTGTCTTAGATATATTAGATGATGTGTACACAGATGCCAGCCTCAACCCAGATTCTTTACCTCCAGCTCCTGTTAAACCAGACAGGTATTACCGGGTTCCTGATTCACACCAGTTCCTATACAAAAGCCATACTGCTGACCCAGAAACTATTTCACAGGGTCCCAAGGGAATTAAGGCCTCTACTGCTAAAAACCCATTACCTTCAGAGAGAGATTCCAGAGCTTTAGAAAGGTGGGGGAGAAAGGTGTATACCTCGGCCACTTTAACCATGAGGGCATTAAACTGTCAGTTCCATATGTTAAAGTATCAACAGTTTTTGTTATCTCAGTTGAAAAGCAAAATGACACAACCAGAACAACCAGATTTAAAAGAGTTGCAGGATTTGTTGCATAGTGCAGAGCAAGTGGGTAAACATACCTTGCAGTGTGGTTTTGATGCTTTAGAGGCCTCATGTAGAGCTGCTGTTACAGGGTCTGTCATACGTAGACATGCTTGGCTCAAAGAGCAAGCCTTACCAGATCATGTCAAAGCTAAATTACTAGATGCACCTCTTCAAAAATATGTATTGTTTGGTGTTAAAGCTGAGGAGGTACTAAAGAAAATGGAGGAAAAGGTGAGATCAATGCAAACAGTGAAAGATTTCCTGCAGGTACAACCTCCACGTTTCAGTAGAAACTGACCTTCAAAAAATTGGTCCTTTCCAGCCACGGACAGACCTCAAAGAGGCAGATACAGGCACCTGAGGGGTAGAGGGCAATCTCAAGGATCATTCAGAGCCAGACAATGGCAAGCACCAACCACAAGAGGTGGAGAAGATAGATCACAGCCATTCAGAAAGCAGACACAATGACTTTCCCCTTTACCTGCCAAGCAAAGCTTTAATGGCAGCACCTTTAGGTGGAAAACTGGCATTATTCTCAAAAAATTGGCATATTGTCACAAAAGACAAATGGATTCTGGACATTATAGACAGAGGCTACAGATTCCACTTTCACACCCTTCCAAAAATGAGAGGCATGCCAAACCTGCCACAAAATCAAAGAGCAGAGGCACAAAAACAAATGTCAGCTCTCATGGAGATGAAAGCTATTCAAGAGGTACCTGCAAAAGAACAAGGTCAAGGGTTTTATTCCAGACTATTCCTGGTACCAAGGAAAGACAAAGATTGGAGACCTATTTTAGACCTATCCATCCTAAACACATATTTACTCGTACCAAAATTCAAGATGCTCACATTACAGCAGCTTCTTTCCATGCTGGGCAAGGAGTCTTGGCTGGTAACATTGGACCTCAAGGAGGCATACCTGCATGTCCCTATCAGACAGGATTGCAGAAGATACCTCAGATTTCTTGCAGGTTCAACCCATTATCATTTCTCTGCATTGCCCTTTGGCTTATCTACTGCTCCCAGAGTGTTTACGAAATGCCTGGCATTAGTAATTGCCTTCTGCAGACTTCAAGGAATACAAATATACCCATATCTGGACGACTGCCTGATCCAAGCGGACAGCAAGGACATACTTCTGAAACACCTGGCGTTTGTAATAAAACTGTTGAACTTTCTGGGATACACAGTCAACAAAAAGAAATCAAAACTAATACCCTCTTGAACAATAATTTTCCTGGGTGCCAGCTTGAAAACAAATACCCAGATGGGCCTACCTCACGCCAAACAAACAAGGGCAACTATCTCAATACTTCAGCAAAATAGCAACCTTCACCAGGCTGACTGCAAGGAAAGTCCTGCAGGCTCTGGGATTCATGGCATCTTGCATCCTGCTGATCCCATGTGCAAAGCTGCATATGAGGAAACTTCAATGGTACCTAAAAAACTTACGGTCTCAACACAGCCACAGTTTGGAAACAATTCTACCACTCATTCCATGTCTTCAAAAGGAATTTCTGTGGTGGGCTCAAGCTTGCCAAAGAAACATAGGTCTCCCTTTCTGCATACCTCAAGCAACTCAAATCATCACAACAGACGCCTCGGACTACACCTGGGGGGCACACATGACAGATCAGTGCATTCAGGGAAAATGGTCCCAAAAAGAGAAGCAACTAAACATCAACTAAAAGGAAATGCTAGCAGTGCAAAATGCTATTATGGCCTTCAAAGACCTACTGCATCCAGGCCAGCTATTAATAAGGACAGACAACACCACAGTGATGTGGTACATAAACAAACATTGGGGAACTCATTCATACCCCCTGTGCAGACTAGCCATGACCCTTTGGAACACAGCTCTGGAATTGCAAATCCAACTTCAGGCACAATTCCTGCCAGGGAAGGAAAACACACTGGCAGACAGCCTAAGCAGAAGTATGACAGATCCACACGAATGGAAGTTGCATCCTCAAGTTTTCGCAATGATAACTCAGGCATGGGGACAGCCAGACATAGATCTCTTTGCTACCCACAGAAATTACCAATTGAAAAAATTTTGCTCAAGGACCTATCATCCACAGGCCTGGAAAGTGGACGCACTTTCTTTCAATTGGACAACATTGACAGTCTATGCCTTTCTGCCTCTTCCTCTGCTGCCCAAAGTTCTATTAAAAGCCAGAGCAGAGAGGCCGAAAATGATTCTCATTGCTCCAGACTGGCCAAGACAACACTGGTATCCACTCCTGAAGAGCCTGACGCATTCCCCACCATGGATCCTACCTCTAGTGCCTCTTCTGTTGTCCCAGCACAACTTCAAAACTCTTCACAGCCAGCTCAAAACCCTAAATCTAGCTGCATGGAGAATCCCTTGATTTCCCAACAGACCCTCCTCTCCAAGGAGGTGCAGGATGTCATCTTGGAGGCCAGAAGACCTTCTACTAAAAAAGCCTACTCCGCCAAATGGAAACGGTTTTGTGCCTGGAATCAGAAAAAGGGCCAGAATCCTTGGGTAATAAATTTACCTCAAATTTACAGTACCTAGCTGAGAATGTTAAACAATGGACTTTCCTTCTCCTCCATCAAAATCCATGCTTCAGCCATTTCTGCACAATACAACACAGATCCTACTTTATTCTCTCATCCTCTCTTAGGACAGTTCCTCAGAGGGGCTAAGAATATAAAACCCCCAAGGAAACCACCAGTCCCTGCTTGGGACCTCAACTTCATATTGGAAAAGCTGACCCTTCCTCCATTTGAGCCAGCTGCTTCAACAGAACTACAATACTTGTCATGGAAAACAGCCTTCCTTCTGGCTATCACCTCAGCATGCAGGGTTTCGGAACTACAGGCCCTCATGGCTGTGCAACCTTTCATCATTTTCCATCAGGACAGAGTTTCCTTATGAACCAACCCTACCTTTATGCCAAAGGTAGTATCCAGTGTAGCCTTGAATCAGACTATCCACTTACCTACCTTTTACCCTAACCCACAAAACAAAGGGGAAAGACTACTACATTCCTTGGACATTCAAAGGCAACTTCGTTATTATTTGGACAGGGCAAAGCCATACAGGAAATCCGAGCAACTCTTTGTGTCCTATGCTACAGGTGCTCAAGGAAAGGCTATCTCCAAACAGACAATCTCAAAATGGATTGCCCACTGCATACGCTTTTGTTACTCATTTCATGGAAAAGCTGTGCCTTCAAGCATCACATCCCACTCCACAAGGGCCACAGCTACCTCTGCAGCTTTCCTCAGGGGGGTTCCTACCAAGGACATTTTGGAAGCAGCCACTTGGAGTTCAGTGCACACTTTCTCCAAACACTATCACCTTCCACTTTACTCTGGAGCGGGATTTGCCACAGCTATCTTGCAGGGCATCCTTGCTCCTCCTAGTTCCACTTAGTGCCTGCCACCTCTACTTAGCTTTGGGATTCTACCCATCTGTTATGACTGCAGCTGTATGCACGATGAACATAGTACAGTTTTGTACCTACCATAAATGTAGATGTTCAAGTGCTCATACAGCTGCAGTCCAGGTTTCCCTCCCTCCATCCCCTCTTAGGACAGGTCTTATGACAAACACCTTCTCATACAACCTATTTGGGGTATTCTTTTATGGTGTATTTGCTTGCAAACTGCTGTTCTTTGATTATTCTATATTGCATGATTACATAAGTTTATGTTTTGCCTTCCTTCTGGGGGCACCTGACATGTGGGGCAAGAAAAACTGAAGAAGATGGCGTCGGCTGGCTCTTTTATACCCCTGCCGCACTGACGTCAGGGAAGAAGCGACGACAACCAACGCCGGACCTAGACTTTGGAATTCGGCCGACCGAGGACCCGCCTGACGGCAGGATAACCCATCTGTTATGACTGCAGCTGTATGAGCACTCGAACATCTCCATTTATGGTAGGTACAAAACTGTACTTTCTCTTCACTGTAGTACGATCTCTGAGTTGGTCTATTTAATTAGCAGGTTGTGTGGGGATGGAGGGGAGCTTGCCACCCCTGCATAAACAATAGCATTTTTTTTATGAAGTTTTGAAGTTTCAAAACTTCAGTCTTATGGTCTCAACTATATGAAATTCAAAGTTTTGAAACTTTGTGCTTCCAAAGTGGATCCATACACATACATACATAACCACAAACATACGCATTTATTATGACATTGTTGAAACATAAAATCTTGAAAATCAAAATCCCAAGACTGTAATATTGTAAGACTGCAACACTGATGATGATAGTATTAAAATCCTAGACTTCCCTCCTTGCAGAACCCATGTTTGCACTTATTCTTGGTTCTGCAGTAGTAGGGAGATTCCATATTACAGACTTTAGTCATTGTGGTCTTCAGTGTTACAGTTGTATGATATTATGGTCTCAGAATTCTGATTTTCAAGATTTTGATTTTTATATATATATATATATATATATATATATATATATATATATACACATATATATATATATATGGGTCTACTTTTTTTTATTGAAAGCTCATGCTTTAGAAAAGGAAAAGTACGACCCCGTTTACCCAAAATTGCACTTAACAAAAGTGCACTTTCGCGACTACCATTTCACCGAACCGGTAATAGCAACAAAAGAAAAAAGCACTGCAGACACTGAAGCACTCTACAGTGAGGATAAGAAAATGTACATGTTTCCTCACTGTAGTGCAATCTTGGAGTTAGTATATATAAAGTAGCAGGGGTGTGGGGGGTGCAGGGGGCTTGCCCCCCTGCAAAAAGCCTTTGTAGTGTTTTGGTTTTTTTTTGTGCTATTACTGGTTCAGTGAACTGATAGTAGCGAAAGTGCACTTTCATTTAAGTGCAATTTCGCGTAAATGGGGTTGTACTTTTCCTTTTTGAAGGCATGTGCTTTTAATAAGAAAAAGTAGACCCATATAATTATCAAAACCCCACTTCACTGAACACTTAATTTCCCAAACTCTTGGATCATCGGAATTTTATACCACTTGGCCATCATGGTGAACTTTGCCCTTTTCTCCACTATAGTGTGATCTTGGAGTTGAAATATTTCGTTTGTGGCGGTGTGGGGATGAAGCCCCCCCACTTGGGTGGGCTTTATTTGCTTTGGTTTGTTTGTGTTGGTGGCCAAGTGGTTCTTTTTTTCCTCATATTAACCGTCATATCGCATGATGTTTTATAGTTAGGGTAAGATACTGACGTATCTAAATGTGATGCATTTTCTTTAAATCCCTAAATGTATATATACTGTAAAGTTTGCACTTCACTTTTTAATAGTGGAGGGAATTAGAGTATGTTAGAAGCATCAAAAAGCTGTCCTAACCTTCACTGGACAGCCATGATCCCCCGTGCCATCTCTCCCACTGTCTTTGAACTCGAGCTATTGGGAGGAATGACTGAGCAGATCAGAACTGATGGGGTGGCTGGTGATGGTCATCATTTCAGATGGAATACAGCCAAAAACATATCGTATGCTGCTTAGTTATTGTGTAAATCAGATTATGTTGTCCTACAAGAATAAAAATGTGTGGACTAACTGAAGATAAAGCTGTAGAGAGGTGATGTTAGATAAGGGTCCAAATGTTACACGTCATGTTAAGAGAATTCATGAAGATGCAGTAAAAAGTAATGTAACAAAATAGTCTACCACTGCAGGAATGCTTTAGCTCTTCAGGATGCTCTTTTGGTCATGCACTCCGACTTAACTTCTGATAGCATACTTTGTACTTTGATTTTACTGTGTATGTAGTCTTTCATTTCAGCCTTTGTAAAAATGCATACAGCGTAACGACAGCCATTTCTTCTCTTTCTAATTAGTGCCACTGACTTAGCTAATTTAATTTGATATTTAGACTCTTCCCCTGCTTTTCAGCCCTGCAGGTAGGTTTTTTCTCTGCATATGTAGAGCATGCTTACCTAATTAGAGAATTTCTTTCTTTTACATTTTGAAGCTCATATGCGAGGGATCTCTCTCTACTGGTTCAGCTTAAGTACGACAAAAATAGCTGCTTCACTGACTTTGTAGGGCAGGCCAAAGTTGGTAGTTTCAGTGCTTTGCATTTCTTTTCTTTCTTTATATTGTGCTACCTTATCAATGGTCTTTCTCATTATACTTATTCTGGACAGCAAATGTTTTAGATATGTGTTTTGGGTTGCCCATCTTGCCATAAAAGAACATGTTAGTCAGAAGTGCAGAAGGAGGGTGTTCTTGCTTGCCTGTGAATCTTGTTTACAGGGGGCAGTAAATTGCAGAACATCACAATCATGAAATGCTTGTTGGAAAGAAAGAAGGCAAATGATATGATTTTGATATGATATTGCAGTGCATTGTTTTCATAGAAAACTAGTATCTTTTGTAGCTAAAGTATTATGACTACTTTTATCTGTCATGAACAGCTTGGAGAGAACCGCATTTGGAAAACAAATGTTCAGGCATTTCTGCGTGTGCTAGAACTTAGTTGCTGTATTTCAAGACAATTATCACTTAGTGGCCTGTACAGAGTGATGCATCAAATATGAATTTTAGTTGAATTAACCTGAAGAAAAATTAAAGCTCATTGAGTGATGTTCCCCAGTCACCAGGTAAAAGGCGTCCTGCCTGTCCGTAATATAGCCATCTTCAAGTTCACTCTATCTTGGAGAAAGGGGGAATTTTTTCACATTCATTGACAGTTTGAGTACATTTTTGCACTGCTCTCTTTGTATTTGCTGTTTTCAGATTTAACATATAGCTATATTTATATGTATGAATGTTTGTGTTTTACATGTATATACGTGCAGATAATGCACATTACATTATACTCACACACACACACACACACACACACACACACACACATATATGTGTGTGTGTGTATATCTATATATATATATATATATATATATATATATATCTATATCTATATCTATATAAAAAATGTGTGTATATATGGACCTATGTCAAAACATTATCAATACATCGACTCGCATAACAGTGAGATGACCTCAGTGAAAATTTAAATGAACTCCCGGGAAACTAACCACTTGGCCACCAGTAACTAAAACAAAAACCGAAGAAAAACCTACCAAAGTGGGAGGCTTTGCCCTCCAAAACCCCTAACTAAGTATACCAACTCTGAGATCGTACTAGAGTGGGAAAAAGGGCAAAGTTCACCATGGTGGCCAAGTGGATAGTTTCCCGGAGACGAAATACACCATTCTGGGAGTTCATTCATCTAAATTTTCGCTGAAGTCATCTTGCTGTTATGCAAGTCAAAGTTATGGTATTTCGATGATTTAAAGGGTAACCAATATATGTGTGTGTGTGTATATTTATATATGTGTGTGTGTGTGTGTGTGTGTGTGTGTGTGTGTATATATATATATATATATATATATATATATATATATATCTATATACATATATATATATATATATATATATATATATATATATATATATAGAGGTAGTAAACCAGCACAAGCCAAGGAAATTAATTACTTAAACAATGAACAACCTTGGATTGGCAGAGTCACACAGGAAAATCAGCAGAAGAAGCTGCAAAGCTAATAAAACCATGACAAACACAAAAAATTAGTGCTTTCGTTCCATTTAATATACGGAACTGCAAACTTTGTCCTACAAAGCGAGTTTTAAACAAGTGGGGGAATTTGCCTTGCAGCTTCTTCTGCTGATTTTCCTGTGTGAATCTGCCAACTGCCAATCCAAGGTTGTTCGTTTTTTATATGTATGTGTGTATGTAAATATATACATGTAGTTCCATATATACATTTACACAGATGGTTGAAGTACGTTTGGTTGCATTCTCTTCCAACAGTGGCTGCTTTGAGAAGGCAGTCCTAGGTGAAGTGAGTGAGTAAAATTGACGCACTTCGTGCAGAAGCCTTCATCCCTTGTACTCATCTTAAATACTTTATTAATTTCCACATTTTTATATTCACATACTGTATAATCCCATGCATGGTACACTTGTTATTTTGGCACTGATTGCTGCTACAGCTATTTTATATCTGTATGTTTATATATAGAGTACAGATAAACTGTCCTAATACCTGATAATCAGTGTTTAAAGGTAATTTAATAACTCAACATTCTTAAGCATGCTAATCTAAATATGACAGTCAACTGCTCTATCTAGTCTTAATCTCAAAATTAATTTAACATTGTTCCTTAAACAAAAACAGTTAAACATGTCATATAACTATTTACAACTGAATTTGAGATCAGGAATTAACTGGTAACCATGTTGTTTCATTTTCACTATAATGTAAATCTTAACAAATTGGACCCCACTTAATTCATACCTAATACTTATCTACCTACTTTATTCAGTAAGTATACATCCAAGGTACTTTTGAGGACGTTGACATGGAACATTTTCCATTACAAAAGCTCCATGCATCATCTTGTTTTTTAATGTGGAATTCTGCTTCTGATCTCTAGTAGTTTACAATTCCATACATTTAATATCTGCAATAATTTTTCTTATTTCTTATTAATGGTTTGTATTTGGTTTACTGTCTGCTAGTTATAGCTTTCATAGCCACTGTCAACAGTAAAGATGCCAAAGCTTTCACGTCTTTAGCCCATGTTATTTTTATACCAACTTGACAAAAGATTTCTATAATGAGGTGAAGTTCTCTTCCAAGTGTAAGACACAGCATATTATTCAAGTCAGTCTTGTATGCTGCTAAGAACCTCTTTTTTAATTATCGCATCCCTAAAAATGTCTCTTGTCTGCAAAAACATTTTTTCAAATCTCATAGGAGTATATATTTATGTAGATCTTTTTATGCAGAAATTCTAAATTTTCTCGATTTTAGTACCTGTCACAGATTGACAGATTTCCCTCCATTGTTCATCTGTGGTATCTTTATTTAATCATTTACTTCTTCCTATTTTTACCTTTTTACTGTTGTCTTCTCATATCTAATATTGCTATTTATTATACTTTTATAGTAATTTCTTGTCTGCCATTTGTGCTTTAGCCTCAATTATAAAATATATTTGTGTTTTAACAAAATTACTATGCAACTTCTGCATATCTTTCTTGAACTCCAATCTTAGACTGGTATATGCAAGCTGATGCGAGTTCAGTAACCCAAATGTTTGTCTAGTTGTTGTTGTGTCTTTCGGCTTTTCCTGGTTAGGGGTCGCCACAGCGGAACTCTGGTCCGCTAATGATTGGCAGTTGATTTTTACATGCCGAGTTGCCAGCCCTGACGCACAGCCTTCAAGGAAGGTATGCCCATTCACGCATGTCTCCACGCAGAAGACGCTCTAGCTGCGAATTGAACCGGACAGCGTCTTACTATGAGGCGACAATGCTACTGCAGCACCACCACCGCAGACACCCCGTTTTATTTACACATCCCATTTTATCACATGCTCCCAACATCTTAGTTGTTTGTGCTTTCTTTTGTAAGTGCTGTTTACATTTTTTCTTTGTATTTCTTATTACTGTATCTGTAGTGTAACATATTGTTCTAGTTTTCCAGTTTATAAATTATTTTGCCATAAAGCTGTACATAATGCTGTTTATATTTTTTCCTAGCTCTGCCCAAATGCCTGTGAGCGATCTTGCTGTTATGTTGGTCACTGTGCCTGTTTTGTGCTTCCACTTGTGCATATATTTCATGTCCTGAGTCAGGTATATTAATCTAAGTTGCATGGCCTTATAGTACATCTCCAAGTCTCAAACAACCCTGTTCCTTTGTCAGTATTAGTTTTCCCATTGCACTCTTTTTTCTTTTATTTTCCCAAATAATCTCCTTCCTCCCCCTTTTCATATTCTTATGTATCTGATCTCTTACCTAATGTATGTAAGCCTGACTCGCATCAAGAAGCAGCAAGACCAAAAAATCTTAATTGCTTGTATCATATTGTTGATGTCCACAAAAACATTCCATAATCTTACTTACAATCTTTTGAGTAATTCCTCCCGCATTTCTGCTTATTCAACATCATTTTTCAACTTAATTTCCATAAATCTCATCTTGTCATGACTTTACAAAAAGGGTTAAACTTTGTACTAAGTCATGTGTTGAGGCATAATACATTGTATCCTTTTTTGCTTCATTTATGTGGTATTCTGATATACTATTAAATATTTTATCAAATATTTTTATATTCTCTGGATTGTAACTTAATCAGTTATTTTCTCATTAGCATTTCTCCTTTTATATCCAAATGCTTTTAATCATCTTATGGCCCTGGCTAATGGTTCTAAATATACAGTAAACTGTAATAGTGAAAGTGGGAACCCCTGTCTATTTTCTCATGTAAGGCTAAATGCTTTATTGAGCTCATCACCACATTTCACCTTAGTTTGAGATCTTCTGTAAATATTAAGTATTAATGTTGTCCATGTTTGTGGAACCACAAATGCTTCATAAGTTCAATTCATAAATTCCCAGCCGACTCTATCAAATGCGTCTTTTGTACCCAAACCTAACAATATTGTTCGTTCCATCCTTTTCAGTCATTAGGGATGAAACCATCACTGATCCAGATATGCTGCTTTCCAAGTCAGTGGCATATCCCCACTCTGAAAAGTGTTAATAAAAATTTGAAGCCATGCTTTTATTATCTCCTGCTCCTTCTTTTCTACATATCTATTCGATTTTTACTACCAGAGGTTTTCTCAGCATTTTGTTTTTTTATTTCTTCTTTGGTTTCAGATTATTTTATTTTTTATGTTAATGCCGCTCTTTCTACTTCTGTTATCTGAGGAATTTGTAATTGTCTAAAGTTGTGCGTTGCCTAGTGTTCTGTAATAATTTACCATACCTTTCACAATTTTTCCTGGGTCCACTTCTACCATACCATTTCTACAATTACTGATTCTAGTTCTCATCATCCCAAGCCATTGTTTTTGAAAAGAGAGAGACATCACTGTGGCTGCTCTAGGATTATTGTCCGAAATAGTTTATTCATATTTTCTAAATACTGTTGCATAGACATTCTAGCCTCTTTCAGTTGCTTTTTAAACTATTTTTTTTGCTTCTGCAAATCTCCTTTCCCTTTTAAAGCCTTCTAAATCACCATTCTAGCTATTATTCCATATCCCACTTGCTTTCATTATGACCAAATTTCTGATCTTTAGTTTATAGTTATCCTAATTTGTTGCAAATTTTTTGCTGCTTAGATTCACATCTAATAACATTTCAGTTTAAGTTTGTTCCACCAAGTAATTTAACCATTTCCTTTTCAGAATGGATACTGGCAGATGACATTGTTTACCACAGTAGACTTTTACTTGTTTATATAACTCATTTTGCATAGTTGCATAGTCTGATACTATCACCAGATTTGTTTTCATGATTCAGGCCACATAACAGTATCCTTTTCATGTGTAATATCTGTCTAATCTTACCCAAGAACCATATTTTGCCGAGAGTGTGTATATTCCACTTTATTATCTCTTATTTTCATTACACCAGTAAGCACAAATACATGCATATATTTATTTTGGTATCTGCCCTCAGCTGGTATTCTGTGATGTTTAGACCTCCAATCTCCAGCTACTACAGTACATCCTTGATGAAAGGCTATAACGTCTCCCGTTATATTCTTTTATATCTTTTTCACTACTTTTAGTGGAAGATGTAATACAACCAGTATAATTATTTCACCCTGTCAACAACTGTTTGCCATTGTAACTCTTCACTTCCTGTTCATCATTTGCTTCTCTATCTTTATTCTTTTTCCATTTTTAATTAATATTAAAACCCCTTTCTTTCTGCTCTAGCAAAGAACCCCCTCCCTTCCTCCCTTTCAGTTTTCTTTACAAAAATGTCCATTTTCTTTATGATTCAGGTGCATTTCCAGTAGCATTACTGTCTATTTGTACTGTAAATATGTCTGTATCTTTTTTTCCTGTCAACCAGCCTATTAACATTCCAAACTAGTAAGTCAAATCTGTGCCATACTAGAGCTTATATTTATTGTACTTAACTTGTATCCCTTGTCTTTCTCTTATAAAGTGGTCCTTCATAGTCTTTCTATCACTTTTAGTGCCACTTTCATACTTTATGTAATATTGTCCCATCTGAACTTGATTTCTTATTAGAATACATAATTTCCTCTCTATTGAAAAAAGGTGACAGCGCATTGGCTATATGCATATTTTTGTAAGGCAATTGAGCTGATTCTGTACAAACAGCAGTATAAAGCTTCTTCCAGTCCTCTGTAACAAGACTTGTATCCCAGTTTACTCCTTTGTGATGGAGAACGGGTAATTAGTGATCTGTTTATTTAACTTGCCTTCAGCATTTAGATTTCTGTAGCTGTCCCACTATCCCTGTGATGCTAGAGAACCAGGCTGTCCACATTCTTTCATGTTAATTTCTGCAGCCTTTTCACACCATATAATATATTTCCTTTACTTAGATATTTCAAATGCTATTTTCAAAAGGTCAGACTCAATTATCCAAACACAGCAACTGTACTCAGCAGTCAAGAACAGATTTTCAAGGAAGGCAAGTTGCATTCCAGCAGTACTTGGGACAGGTCAGACTGCATACTGAGACTCTGGTATTCTGAAATCTTATAGCAGATGTGACTTTAACTACCTCAATTAGTTTTGAATGTTGTTTGGTTATTTTCTAACTGGAAGTTACTGATCTCACTTGTTTTAAAATGTCTTCCAGGTTGCATCTTTTACATTTTAATTTTACCAAATAACTGCGCATGCATATTTTTACCCCTTATTTAAACAAGTTCCCTTAGTTGGTTTCCACAGTATATTTGTAAATCTTGCTATCATTCAACATTCTGGTTGTATTTAATTTGTATACTTTCCTATACTTAATGCATGCATTACAAGAACTAACTTTATACAATGTTGCCTGTTGGTTTCTATCACATAATTTGTCAGTTTCTTTTTTCATTCATAATCCATTTACTTCTTGTTTCCTCTTCTTTCCCCCATTGTCATTGTACTTTTGTTAAAAGCAACATAATGCAGTTTACCGTTTGAAAACTGAGACTTCCAGCAGACAGTATGCAATATAATATAAACTTTCACTTTAAGTAAAATTTGAGGTGTAATGTATTACTTTTATATCAATCAAATAGTTATTTTCTGCCTGGTACTCGAGTAATTTCAGTGGTTTTAAGGTATCATTTGGTATGTAGCTCACATGTCGGTTATATTGTATTTATTTTCAATGTAAACATTATTTTTGACTACTATCCCCACTTAGTGGTCCCAGTGCATTTTTTATGGAATCTCTCACTTTTGAAACTGTTTCATGCCCTTATTTTTTCTCCACCGTTTTCTTTTTGCGAAACAGGAAGGAGCTTTGCAGGAAATCTCTCTCTTGAAGTTTCCAAAGTTTGATTTTCGCTATGCATTGATTGGTTGCTTGTTCTCTTGTCACCTTCTGTTAAATCCAGATTTACTTTTCTGTTTGTCAGTTCATTTTGTACCTGTTGAAAGTCCATGTAGGTTTTTAATCTAAGTGGATAGAAGTCTCCAAGTAATGCAGGATACAGTAACTTGGAATGAACTTTGATTTTTCTGCAAAGTCTTATGGAGGGATGAAAAACAGTTCTGTTTGTAATGAAGTGGCATTATCCACATAAGCCCTTATGTTTCCAGTCTTTAAGATTGTTCCCTTACTCCAAACATTTGAATGAATTTCCTCCTTTAGCTGGTATGTCTGCAGTTTAATCAATGTAGGTCTCAGCTGTTTACCTGGTCTCAAATTAGGAATATTTACTCTGTGCTATTTCTGTTTTAATGTCAGCACTCCATGTGCTGAGGTATTATCTCCTAAAGGCTTTACAGTCCTTCCATTTATTTTGTTCTGTTACTGCTGTAATCCTCAAGTTGTCTTTGCATTACCTGTTTTTGAGTTCTGCTAGTTTTTGTTCTGTTAGTTCATATCTTAATTGCTGTCCCACCATTTTTATTTCATCCTTTTCAACAGTTTGCTTACCAGTTATTTTCTCTGAATGCCTAGTTAAAACATTGTTTCCTGCACCATTCTGTTTGTCTCTATATATTTCATCAGGGAGCCACTTGTCTTGGAAATCCCAGAATAAACTTGATCAGCTATTTTTTCTAGGGTGAATGAAGAGTTTTCTCCTCTGGATGCCTTTACCATCAGCTTTGCCGATCCCTGCTGCACTACACTGCTAATCAGTATCCTTCGCAGTGTTTACTGTTGCCCTAACTTTTACTTCAGTTTTTCTTTTTTATTGTTGATCTTCTGCCCATCATAAACACTTTAGCTACCAGTTTCTGTTACCAATCTGTAGTAGTTTGCAGGGTTTTGCTGTTTTAAACTGATCTCTGCCCAGAGCTCTATTTTTAGCTGCTTACACTGTCGCTGCCATCTTCGAATACAGTCATTACCTTAACCTTGAAATCACACGGTCTCAAGGAAGTGAAATACCGCTTTATGGTTCAGCACTGAACCAGGGACTATATGAACTCATGGCTGTGACATACACACATTTATGTATATTTTTTGTGTATTTTATGTGTGTATTAGAGTTAGATGGTACTGGAAGGGGATGGTAGTTGTGCAGTCTTTTTTTATTATTTTTATTTATTTTTTTTTTAATTTTTTGCTGTCCCATCCCTTTTTATCAGCCTAGTGGCTCCCTGGCCCACTTTGTTCTGCCTGTGGAGAGGAATCCAGTCTCATTCATACCCCGGACAAAGTGAAAGCCTTGCAAATCTAGCCTTCTCTGACAAAGAGGAGAGCCTAATCAGCAAGAGATGGGTGTTAAGGAGATGGCCAGTCTGTGGATCAGGCTTTGGTGGGATTCTAACTTCCCATAGCTACAGCATCAGAGATGTTGCTGTTTGGCAATTCCTGGGAGGTGCCCTTCATGTTCCTACACAGGGATCAAGTCTCCCAGCTCCTGTGCAGCACAGCATCCTTGGCCTATAGTTTGTATCTCCAGTACCTCTTCACACCTGCAGAGTACAGCAGTGCAGCAGTCATACCACCACCACCACTGTTTCACCAGGATGAGTGAACTGGTACTGGCCACTCACTTCCATCCTCCCGACTGCAGTCCTTCCAGCATCGTAGAAAGCTAAATGGGTGTTGTAGGTTGCACTCAGATATTTTAGTTCTTTACACCACAAGCCCATGGTAGTAGTTATATAATGTTCACTGAGTCACCATTTTTAGAAGTACTAAAATAAAATGTGCACATAGACTGTCAGGAATTCTAATACCATTTTTATATTTTTCCAGGTTTAGCTCTTCATAGGATCGTAGGGGATTACTAGGCTATTGGCTCTGAGGCCCATATAAGCTTAGTCAAGAGTTTAGCCCATGTTTAGACAAATCAGCACCCGATGCCCTTGTCCAGCAGGGACACGGGTTGAATCCCAGGGGTATATTTTCTGTTTCCCATCCAGTTATCCAGGTTGCGCTTAAAAAGGAGTAAAGAGGTACTCTGCTTGATGTGGAGAGGGAGTCTATTTCATAGATGGGGGAGTCTCTGAGACAAATCTGTCCCACCAACAAGTCTTGTTGATGTCACAGACCAGATTGAGGCAGCGCATGGAGATTACTCGAGTGGAGCTTGACTTGCAGATTGCCTTGTATGCCAGACAGAGGTCACCTCTGAGGAGTCTGTATGAAACCGGTCTGTGTATGGTAGATGTTTGAGGCCCTGGATTCTCCTGGTGAGGAACCTCTGTGGTCTCTCCAGCTGCTGCATGTGCTTTGCGAGTTACATGCCAAAAGGGGTGTTGTACTCAATAATGGGCCTTATAAGGGAGGAATTCAGGGATGTTATGACCTCCTTGTCCCTGGATGAGATACCCTTACTTATGACCTGGGCCATGTAGAAGGCTTTTCCGTACAACGGAAGCAACATGGTGGTCAAAAGTCAGGTTGCTATCAACCTGGGTGCCCAAATCCCTCACAACTGATTGTGTGCTTAAGACGTTATTAATGTGATAATTTGTGGGAGACATCACTCTCCTCACAGATGATGATGATGTATTTTGGGGTATTCAGCTTGAGGCCATGTTTCTGGCACCGGTCATTTGTCTGAGTGAGACCCTGTTGAATGATGTCCACATCACTAGGGTAATTGATGACAGCACCCAACTTGAAGTCATCTGCAAACTTGGTCAGCCATAGCCCATTGGTTTTGGCCTGAACCTCAGAAAAGTATATCCCAAATAACAGAGGCCCCAAGACTGAACCCTAGGGTATGCCGCTTGTTATGGGTCTACTGCTTGAGGTGGCTTCCCTTATTTTGACTACATGGGTTCTGTCAGTGAGACAGTTTGCTACCCAGCTGGTAACATATGGATTGATGCCTAGTTGAGAGAGATTATCTATTATGCCCGAGTGGGGAATAGTGTCAAAGGCTTTGGCAAGGTCAAGGTAGGCAGTGTGCACAGTCTTACCCTTGTCCATGGCTTTGGTGACTGTTTCAAAAAGTCGACCAAATTTAGCAGACATGACCTCCCCATGATGAAACCAAACTGTGTGGGATCAAGTGTTTGGAGGTTGCCAGTGTTCTTATAAATGAGGTTCTTGATAATCCATTCCATGGCCTTGCAGATCAGGCTAGTTAGACTGATGGGTCTATAATTTCCTGGATCGATGGATGCTCCACCTTTTTGTAAAAGGATGACAGTGGCTGTCCTCCACTCAGCTGGAATGAAGCCAATACTCAGGCTTTGATTGAATAGGGCACCTAATGGTCCTGCAAGTTCCTGCCTGAGTTCATGTAGGATGCAGCCTGGGATGTTATCGGGTCCCATGGAGGCTGTATTTTTTGCTTTTGAGAGAGCAGTGATGAGGGGAAGGGGGCAGGTACTGGGAATGTCCTGATTTACTGATGGGGGGGGGCAGAGGGGCAAAGTTTTTGCTGAATCTGTCAGTCAGCAAGTTTGCTGTATGTACGGCATTTGTATATGTGGTGTCCTTGATGACTAGTTCTGAACAGATCTGGTGCTTCCTTTGAGGTTGAGGACATATGTGAAGAAGGCTTTATAATTGTATCTAGTAGATGTGGCCAATTCGGACTCTTAGGTTTGCTTTGGAGGATTTCACTAGTGCTCTTATTTGCTTGTTCAGCCTTAGGAGACATTGTTTCCAGTTGGGCAGCTGCTCCTTCTTGGTCTTGGACAGCAATTTTTTTTCTTTTTGTTATAGAATTTATTTATTGCAGATGTCCACCAGACAGGTTTACTCTTCCTTGCGGAGGATGATTTAGTCCTGTCGGGTATTCCTGATTCCATGTATATATATAAATGCTTGTATAGTGCTTTGGTATAGTTTTGGATGTTGGTGCCAGTTCCCACAGAGGGGGAGGGGGCTGTGAAGCTGTTTATACCATCTGTCAGGAGGCTGTAATCAGCTTTGGAGAAGTTTTTATGTCTGATCCTAGCTAAAGGGGGGGGGGGGTGGTTTGGGGGAGATGGCGACTTTGAAAGTGAATGCTTTGTGGTCGGATGTTATCAGGGAGGATGATACTATAGGGATGCTGCAGTGGTTACTCATGTTGGTTAATACCAAGTCCAAGATATTATCACCTCTTGTGGGGGGTATCGACTAGCTGTTCCAAGGCATTTGCATTGACAAAATCAAGGAATCTCTGGGCATTTGTGTTCTGGCATGAATAGTTCTTCCAGTCTATGTTTGAGAAGTTAAAGTCACCCAGGATCAGGGTAAAGGGTTGAATCTTGATAGATTTGAACAGGTCCAAATAGGTGGATTGGGCATCTTGAGTCAGATTTGGGGGACAGTAGCTAGCTATGATTTGAATAGGGGTCTTGTCAATGGTTAACTGCACCTGGAGCGTCTCCTGTGAGTCGTACTGTTTGACCAGCCTGGAGGTGTGTATGTCTTTAGCGTACATTGAAACTCCACCTCCTTTGTCTTTACTGCCCACATTTTGGAGTCTGAATGTATGATAGGATGAGTAACCAGGTAAGGCTGGAGTGCTCTCCACAGCTCTAAGCCAGATTTCTGTGACTGCACAGTTGTCAGCATTTTTCAGGGTTAGGAATGCTTGCAATGAATGCAGTTTCATGTTTAGACTCCTTGCGTTTAGCAGCATGACCTTTAATTTGTGTTTTGTTGAAATTTTTATGTTGGCAGTTTTAACCTCATCACTTTTCCTAAAAAGTCGCTATAGTGGAGGCAAGAGTCTTTGCCAGAAGCCTAAGCCCAGGTGAGACATATGCAGGCCATCTCTGGCAAAGCATCATGGCCTGTCGATCATGTCTTCTTAGGCTGTTAGGTACTGGATTCCCCTGGAATGACCCCAGAAACTAAGCCAATTGTTAAAGGCCATTTTCTGTTTGTATTGAGGTATCATTCTGGGTGACAGAATGCTGCTTAAGCTAGGGTCATACCTGCCTGGGACACATAATCAGCGAGCTCAATCATGTCTCTCTTTATATCGTCCAGAGAGGTACGTCTCAAGTCATTCACGCCAACATGGACTATGACAGAGTCATAACAGTACCTGTTGTTGAGAGACTTGAGTGCATATGTGATGTGGCGGATTCTGGCCCCTGACAGACAACTAACTGTCACTTTCTCCTTATCCAGCCTGGAGAGAGGCACATCTGTGTGTCTCATAATGGAGTCTCCTATTACTAATATGCTGAGTTTATGGTGAAGCCATAGTGGCTGTGAGGCACAGGTGTGTGGACTATGTGTGGTATGTGGTGTGGAGGGCTGTGGGGATCATGTGTGTTTTTGCATCGGAGGTCTCCTTTGTTTGGGTATGTTTATGTGGAGGACCTCCACATATGTAGGTGTGTGTTGTGTAGGTGTGGATGGTATTTGAGGTGTAGTGATTGTGTTGACAACCTTTTCGGTGCCAAGTATGCTGGCTCGAGGGGGAGAGAGCTTGGACTCTAGATTCCTAATATAATTGCATTTCTCACAAATTGTGTTCCTAGGTGGTAGTATTAGATGGTTGTCCTTGTACATGAGGCAGTTGCTACACTGTCTCAGGATGCCCATATCAACCAGACTGGCAGGAGAAACTGTGGGAAATTGTCCATCCATATTTGTCAGAATCTGAGGGAGAAAGGCCAGAGAGAGCCATAGAGTGGGCCTAAAACCCAAGTGCTGAAACCAGGAGCTTAGAATAACACTTAACAATTTAGACAGGCTATAACCAAGCAATAGTAAATGAAACAGAAAAGATGCAGTTGAACACTTTAGAGAACAGGCAGCAAGTTGCAGGAAAAAGCAAAGCAAGATGAAGTAACAGAGTAGTAGGAAGAAACACAAATTAGAAAAATATAAGCAGCTGAATAAAGTGTCTTTTTTTTGTGAAGCTCAGATGAGTGAAAGGACTTTGATAACACTACATTGAAGCTTTAGACCGGTCCTGGAAAAGGAGTGCATAGTGTGCTGAAGTTTGGTTGAGGGTGTGAGAAACGTGGTAGTGGCATGTGAGTAGCCTCTGAGTTGGTAAGAGGTTGTTCATTCTATTAATTGGAAAGCTAGTGAGGAGAGAGTTTTGAAGTTTAGAGAGTTTAATTCCAGCTAATACATCTTAATGGGAAGTCACAGGTTTTAATGGAGTCAGAGAGTAGTGTTCTGTGGGAGGAAAATTAGTGTTAAGTGATGCGCAGATTTTGCAGGGGTTGTGAGATAAGATTTTGTTGGCGTAAAAGAGGAGAGATGATTTGGTTCTTTATTTTTTCAATGTGGAATAATGTGGAATTTAAAGGTGAAAGTTTTTTCTAAAACTCCAAAAGAATTGGCCAGCACCAAGTAGTGGAACACAAATTTATTTATTATTAAAATGTGGCAGCACCAAAAAATGTGCAGAGCACGAAACTCAGACGGGTTTCGTCACTGGTACTGCTTTCTTCAGTGATAGCAATACATTGAAAGCATGTGATATTTAAGTATAACATCACACTCAAAAATCACGTCCTATTGGTCTATCAAAATGTATCATTAATACCTGGTTGAAAAAGCCCTCCCAGCCAAATAATCCAGATTTTTTCTTTCTGGTTGAGTAAAGCATGCCAGTCCATTTTGTCACTTCTATCACCCATAATTCGATCAATAACCAGAAATTTAAAGTTGGCAGTTTTGTGAATAAGGGAATGTCTGTAAAGAGCGTTCGACTCCCTTTTGTTCCTAATATCACTCATATGCTCTAATACTCATATTCGCAAAGATCTAGAGGTCTGCCCAATGTAAAAGGGTGAGCAAGGACAAGTGGCAAGATAAATCAGCCAATCACTACTACAATTGGCAAAAACCTTTAAATCATAAATCTTGGCTGGGTTATTACTGGAAAAATGTTTAGATGTCATAATGTGTTTGCATTGTGTACAATGTCCACAGGGGAAAGTGCCCATAAGTAAATCCCCAGTCATGGTAAGTTGTTGCTTATCTGAGGTTACACCCCTGCAATGTTTGTAATGGCTAAAGTGTAAACCTAGGGTTCTTCCCCTCCGATATGAAAAAAGTCAACTGGAATTAAGTATCTGTGAAAGAGAATTATCAGCCATAAGAATACTCCAATGCCGATTAATCTCCTGAATGACATTGGTATTGCGACCAAAAGTGGTCACAAAACGCACATTATTCCTATCATCAGATATGTGGGTGCGATATTCCAACAAGGAAGATCTAGCCTGAGATGATGCCAAACGACTGGCAGTAATAACATTCCCATATGGGTAGTCCCTAGTACAAAATCTGTTGATTAGATCATGCTTATAATATTCATAGGTGATTTCGGAGGAGCAAATATACGCAGAAACTGTGATGATCACTGAGAGAGAATAGCTCATACTGAAGCTGGGATTAGCTGTCATTGTAGTTGTGATTGGAACAATAGAGTACCATATAATCTGCGTATTCTGTAAGTGCTAGGTGTGGTAAGTAATGTAAAAGTTCATAAAGATAGAGAATAATAGAGGGGTAAGAATGGCTACCTGTGAAACTCCTCCTTTCTGTATGGTACAGAAACCTGGGCAGTGAAAGCAGGCAGGTCAAGGAAGCCTGAGGTGATGGAAATGAAGTGCTTGAGATGAGTGGTAGTGTGCAGACTGTGGTACAGATGAAGAAATTGACATCAGAGCAGAACTTGCAGTAGCTCCAATTACAGAAAAGGAAAAGAGAACCGATTGTAATGGTTCTGGTACATGTACAGGAAGGACAGTTTGGCGAATAAGATTTGGGAAAGACAGGAAGAAAGCAGGAGGAAAAAGACACTCAGCACTGAGATGGATTGATTGTGTGAGAGAAGACATGGCAGTCGGGCATGACTTTCATAGAATGCAGGAGAGTGGCATTGAATTGAGAGAGGTAGCGACAGTTGAAGCAATACACTGACCGAGTAGAAAATGGGGAGGGGTGGTGATGATGGTCTTAACCACTGTTAATGCTGCTTTTCTTACATTTAATTGAGTAGTTTTATTCTGCAGAACAATTCATTGATGAGTATGTATTTGAAAACATGTTCTTCAGAAATGGTGGTAAACCCTCAAGTAAGTATTTTGCAGTGAGACGAGTTCTACTGGATTCACCACATTTCCTTACTTACACACTTCATTTCCTACAGCAGTAGAATGTAGGTAGAAACATGAAAAAAATACACAGCTGTCTTTATTGTATATACAGCAATCGCACTGTACCCAATCGAAATAAACAAAAAAACAGAGGTTGAGAGATGTACTTGACCAAAATCAACGCAGAAGTCCGACAACAACCCATTCAAAACGCAAAAATCACCATCAAACTTGCAGAAACAAAATTTGACTGAGCCTGATCTTGCAGTATTTAATTCAGATGCAAAAGATACAAAACCCTTGTAAAATCATGTTTAGCCCAAAATGGCACACCAACTTACACAAAACACTGACACTGCCATAAGTGAAAAACATAGCCAAAAGCACAGCAATAAAATTCAAACAGAAGCTGTTCCAACGACAAGACAGTGCATAAAAAAGGACACTTGGGTTTTGTCAGTGCAGTAACATCACTCTAAAAAATCAGTAAAGTAAAACAACAAAAAGTCCAGCAAACTCGAAAAGAAACGGACCTTGATCTATTGTAGGGAAAATTGTTAATGTTGTATCAGGTTGCTAAAACTGTACCTCCTTGATGAAATTTCAGCAAATGTGGAGTCATTTATATAAATGTAGAGTTTATGCTATTACATTTCTTATGTTGTTTTGGCTCTCTGCCTGCCTACACATGTGAATTTTGTTACTGGAGAAAGATTGTATCTGTTTACATTGTAATTTTGTATTTTTGTGATATTTTGCAGCAGTGAAGTTTTGTTAACAGTTTTGTAATATTGCCTTTTATTTCTTTAATATCTGACTTCTTTATATAATGTTGCTGCTGTTATTTTTGCAAGGTCATAGTTGAGAAAGGGCC
The DNA here is from genome assembly GCF_019279795.1 of Protopterus annectens. Taxonomy (NCBI): domain Eukaryota; kingdom Metazoa; phylum Chordata; order Ceratodontiformes; family Protopteridae; genus Protopterus; species Protopterus annectens. Next base: position 573,808,091 of record NC_056728.1, on the reverse strand, counting down.
CTTGTAATCCACTTCACTTACCTGTTAAATAAGTACTATTTTTAAGAAGCCAGCAAAGGCAGAAGCTAGCATGTGACACTGCATAAATGTGCTGGAGCAGTGTGTACATATGTTTATGTTTGTCAAGAGAACAGTTTCCTTTATTCACTTGTTTAAATTTGATTGAGCGGGATTGTTCTCTTTTCGTAGATAATTCTTACTTGCACTGGTGTTTAGTAGTCATTGAAGTGTGAAGACTTCTGTTTTAGTGATTATAAACGAAATGCTAAAATATGTTCTGTTAAACTCTGTTAAGCTGCAGGGTCGCAAAATTTGACAGGCCATTCATTTTTGATGGCAGATAACTAAGCAGATCGTCTGACGAGTGAATACTTTTAGATGAAAGATGTCTATAGAGAAGAGTATTAATTGCACAGCAGCTGAAGCTGCTTCTTTCAGAGGCATTCTAAACGCTGTGCTGTGGCTTAATCTGTTAAATTTAAGACCAAAAACCCCAAATTATTTTGTACTGTTCCTTTTATATATGTCATACCTTGAAAGTATTATTACAGTTGCTTTATGTGTAGTAGCAGTACAGCAACCGCATATATAGTCTCAATGTCATCATACCCTTGGCATCTTGATACCATGCAAGGCAACTGAATGCTCTTACCTGATGAGTGGGAGGTAATTCCATTGATTTATGAATGTTGTCAAAGGTTTTGTTACCTTATTCAAGACAGAAAATGGTAATCGAGAGAAAAATCCTGATTTTGCATCTTAACTTAAGCTGCTCACTTTCATTAACACTTTGATGAAACGATGTCTACAGATGCACTGCTATTAAGCCAGCTGTTTTACATTGTATGACAGCTTGTCATGCCATCATACTGACACTGTTATTAAATAAACAAAAGTAAGTAAAATCTGAGCAGATCCAGAAAACCAGTGTAAAGTTTACCTTCACTATTGTATATAACTTATTTTTTATGGTTTGGTCATTTTCTGCTGAAGTCTTCAGACAAATAGCGACTATTAAACGTTTTACTACGCTACAAAATCTTTCAATTTGTCATAGTGCACTTCCAGTGTTTTTTGGTTTTAAATAAACAAAAGTCTTCCTAGCTCCATGGCATGGGGGATAAAGCACTGACTATGACCCATACTACCTAAGATTGATTGGTGGCCTGGTAGATGGAAGGCCATCTGAGGCATAAGAGAAATGGCGAGGAATTGCCTGCTTCCTGATGCATGAGTGGGAAGGTCACAAGGCTTGTTATGGGCTCTGTGCATTCCTGTTATATTCCCTGGTAGAGACCAGAAACTGAATGAGTAATATTTAATTGCTGATTGGGGGGGGGGGGTTCAGGGCTGTTAGAGAGCTTACTTTACCCATGGAAATGAATGGCCGTCCCTCACAAGTGCAAACTGCATGCTTACCATGTGATTCCTGCTGAGCATGCATGATTGATATGACCGTACTTAAATAGCTGTCCATGGCTGCCTGGTTGACAGTCAAGCTGCAGCTTATAGTCGCTTAGATCACTGGCAGCCACTGACAGCAAAAAAGAAGACCACAACAGAAAAAAGTATCACCTTCACAAGCATGTCTGTCTTTCATAAACTGTAACTGTGTTTTTTGATATTTGCAGTACATTTTACATTCAAAAGCCCATAGTTTATGTGAGCAGTAACAAACTGTGTATGCATTGACATGGTCTGAATTTGTAGTCAGGGCACACTGAAGCACACAGGTTCATAGGTAAGTGCTAGGTTGTCTGCCCTTGTGGGCCATTTTAAGCCTTACCAATTTCCCTTTTTGTGCTCAAAATAACCTCTATCCAATTTTGTTGTAGATTGATTTTACCCATTGAATGGTTGATAATTGTATATTACCCCTAATGAGAATAACTGGGATTGGGATCATATTCTAGATAATTTGAGGGGATGCATGCATCAGATAAAGCATGTAGGAACTGTCTTTGTCCATTAGCAGTAGTGCAGGGGCAGTCCTGTGTAAATATTCTGTCTCCCGTCCATAGATCCAAGTTCTGATTGAATATAGACAGCCTTAAACTTTGTTTTATGTGGATGGGAATGCATTCCAGAGCACTGGTATCTTCTGTGAGGTATACCCATCTCTCCAAATTGTTCTGTTGATGTTGCAGAAGAGATTTAGATCACTATACTGAGTATTTCTGAGGCCATATGACTTGCTGATGCTCAGTAAATCCATCAGTAATGAGTTGGAGGATATCTTGTATGCCAGACACAGGTCACCTCTTAGTCTGTAGGACACCAATTACAGTGACAGGGTTTTGAGTTGGTCCATGTAGGACATATTGTTCAGCCTTGTATCTTTTAGTGAGGTGTCTTTGTGGGCATTGAAGTTGGTGCATATGTCTGGATAGATACATGCCAAAGGGCACTTTATATTCAATGACTGGCCTAATGAGGGCTGACTAAAGGGGACGGTGACATCTCTAGACATAATCCCCTTGTTTATAAGCTGTGCTAAATAGAAGGACTTTCTTACAAAAATGGACACCTGTTGGTCAAAAGGTAGGTCACTATCCACATAAGTTTCTAAACCTGAACAACTGGGTCAACTCTTATGGGTGTATTGTCAATGTGGTAGTTCCCTAGGCTAGATAACTTCCCAAAATATACGGTAATGCATTTTAGCATTTAGTTTCAGTCCACAATTTTGGCACCAGTTATTTATTTAGGGTAAACCTTCCTGCAGAATGGCCAAGTCATTTGGTGATTTAATGACAGCTCCTAGCTTGGAGTGATCTGCAAACTGTCAACCAGAGCAGGTTGGTATTGGCTTTTACTGTAGAAAAGTAGATGCCAAAATGGAAAGGTCCCAGCCCAGAACCCTGGGGAAACCACTGGTGATTGGTCTGTTTGTGGAAGTGACTTCTGCATGCTGTCTATGAGCCAGTTGGCAATCCAGTGAATGACAACTCGCCTTGCTCAGATAGGGTGATTTGCATGTCTTTAGTTTAATGCAGTTTATAATGCCTAGAAAGCATAGCTGTGAGTCACTTTAAAGTAAGATCAGTATGATTGTGAATTAAACAGCTTAGCAGTTTAGGCAATTGATCAGCTAAGCGTCCTTCTGTCCTGCAAAGTCAGTAGTGTAGGTACTTATAAGACAACACATAGGCATACACAGATATCACTCCAGATACACACACATGTACAGACTTGCACAGACACTTAGACACTAAGCACACTCTTACAGACATACATGCACACATACACACGCATGCACACATATATACATACATATATCTAGTGTCAGCATACACACTGCATCCACAATCGCTCCATCCTTACCTGCCACAGATCATTTGAAGGACACGCAGAGATATACATATGTCTTCACAATAAGCAGTCAAGCATACTAACCAATCCCATATATTCCCACTACCCAGACGCACACACAGACATATTACTTACCTGACTTGGCAGTCTGATCAAGGTGAAGCTGTTGTGACTCACTGTCCTCAGATTCTTCCATCGGAATACATAGTTGGACGTAGCTAAACTGACTTGTACACCTACTATTTTGTGCAGTGTTCTGCATGAATCTCAAGTAGTGCAGTCATTATTAATCACTGTTCTATGCATAAATCCTTGCAGAGTTGTGCACAAGGATGAACAGTGGCCCAATTTAATTAGCCAAACACAAAAGCACCCGCACGTATCGCAAGTGCACGGCTCAAAACAGTTCAGCCAAAAGAAAAAAAGAGCCAGCACAAATCCCGTTCTGAAAATAAGTGTATTTAAAAGATGCATATATTGGCAATGAAAACAAACTGCACAAACGGTTTTGGCAACAGCCTTCCTCAGTGTGACAAAAATAAACAAGTACCATTACATTCAAATACAGCCCATTAATATATAAGGTAGTGAACAGGACAGAGGCCAGTCAGAACAATAAACAAATAAAGCAATCAAAAATGCTCATTTAAACCGGGAGGAAAAAGCCCTCCCAGTTTAACAATCCACTTTTTTTCTTTAGTATTCAAAACCTGATGTAATCCAGCTAAATCATTATTTTTCTGCACAATGCAATCAATAATAGTAAATCTAAAAAAACCTGTCTGATGGTTAATAGATATGCTTGTATAGGGCATTGGTTTGTTTGTGTGCCCTAATATCGCTGAAGTGTTTACTGATTCTAAGCCTGAAAGGCCTAGAAGTTTGTCCCTCATAAAAAGCTTGACAGAAGCAGCTAGCTAGATAAATCACCCATGTTGAACTGCAATTGCCAAAAAAAATTATATCTTAAACATTGGAAGTATTTTTACTAGTGAAACAAGTAGTTTTATGTATATGTGAACAACTTGAGCAATGACCACACGGATGGCAACCTACCAACTTGTGCCCAATAATGGTCCCTTGTATCAGTGATGTTATGTGATCCTATCTCGCCTTCATTCTGACTGATGGGTTCGGAGCCGATCCCTCGGCTCCGACTCGGCACGCTTATGCCAAAGAGCGAAGTCTCTTACTGGCTGAGCTTACCATATCCCAGGATGCACCACTACCAGTCCCCCAGATCTCGTTTGCCGCTAACAAGTGAAGACGTGGTCTCGAGCTGGCTGAGTTAAGTAGTGATTATTTCACTAGTTTTTCTGTCAGGATTTTCTTCTTTCTCAACAAAAAGCTGTTTTAACAGCTATTCTTGTGTTTAGAGTGCGTTTGACAAAATTCACTTGGTGAATTCTTGTGTTGTGAGTGTGGACTAGGAGTACCTCTTGTCTGGAAAGGCCTTTCCCGGTCTTTTTATTGTAGGTGACTTCGGTTCTGTTTCGGATCATTTATATTTCTCTTCTTTAAAGAAGAACTAGCAGAGAGAAATTATTCCAATTTACAGCTGTGTTTTGAATACAGAGTATTGCGAGTGATAACTGTAAGCCTATTCTAGGTGTGTCACCAGTGTTTCTTCCAGTTAGTTTTCTGAAATTTTCTATAATGTCTCAGAATCCTAGGCCTTCGGGCTTTAAGAAATGTGTAAAATGTAGCTTCAAAATGTCCATCACGGACGATCACTCACTCTGTGTGTATTGCTTAGGGGCAAAACATTTACAGGAATCATGTAGTGTATGTCACGCTTTTTCCTCAAGGGTCCTCCAGGAGAGGAAAAATAAATTAATTCTTAAGGGATTAATTAAACCTTCTTTCGAAGAAGCTTTGGCATCCTCTCCTTCTCCGGCCAAAAAGAAAAGGGCGTCGGCTCCGACCAGTCCGTCGGATCCGATCGCTAAGAAACAAAGGCAGGCCTCTCCTTCGGCTCCAAGGACTTCGGAGCCGAGGTCGGAATGGTCTGCCTCGATGCCACCAGTATCGACTCCTCTGGCTTCGGAGCCGATAGCTGGGGCATCGAGAGGCGGGTCATCTTCGTCGGCTCCACTGCTCTCGGAGCCGACAAAGGTTGCCCGCTCAGACACTTCCTCCTCGGCGCCGAAGTCCACCTCGGCACCGATGGAATCTGGTGTGTGTATTCCTTCGGCGCCGATAGTTGTCGAGTCTCCTCGGAGCCGGTCCCCTAGTCCTTTGGGGCCGTTGGAGAGGCCATCTCGAACCCGTTCTGTTTCCTCTCGGTCTTCGAGGATGTCAGATTCTGATATAGACAGGGTGCTCCAAAGACTGTTCCAGTCCCCAGTCTTCCAAAAATTTGTTTCGGTTCCGACCCAGTTGGCTTCGGAGCCGATGACCTTGGCCCACCCCATTGCCATTCCTCCTCCGACTGCTTCGGCTCCGTCGGAGCAGGTGCTGTTGGAGCCGGTGGAGATATCAGGGTCGGCTCCGACCCTTACTCCAACCCGGGCCCTCGGGTCCGAGTTTGCACGCTGGACTTCTTCGGCTGGACCGGGGTGATGTTTGGGGCCTATGCTTTCGGTTCCGAGCCTCCCCTCGGTGCTTGCTGCGGGACTTCCGTTGGCTAGCACGGCTCTGGGGACCGGACACTCCCAGGATTCTGGGGGTCCGGCATTCAGAGCCATGAGGAGTGCCTTGGCCAAGTCCTCTTCGGCCATCTCTCCGGTTTTACCGGCACCTTCCCTGGGCGTGGAGACTGGGTCTTTGGCAGTTCCCTGTCCGTAGTCAGCGGAGCCCGGGCCTGAGGTTACCCCAGTGGGGTTCCTCCTCCTGAGGGTTCTTCGAGTTGTCTTCGGAGGAACCCCCAAGGAAGAGATCGTGCAAGAGGAAGCACGTGGACTCCCCCGAGTCTATTACATCAGACACTGATCTGGATGATGCAGAGGGGTCCCCGAAGTCGTCCTCGGATGATGTCTCATTTGCAGACATCTTAGAGATCCTCAAACAACGAGGCGGCTGGATATCCAAACCCCCCTCTGCTGACGAGTCAGTGCTCCTCAAGGCCTTTGGGGCTCAGCCCTCCGCCTCCTGGGTGTCTCCGCCCTTCGACGAGCTTCTGGATTTAGTTTGTCAAGGGCGGGAACATCCAGATACCGTGGAACCAGTCCCTTCTCGTCCAAATAAATTTTTGTCTGCTCCCCGAGAAGGAGTTCCTCACTAAAGGAGTGGCTGTAGATGCCATGGTGGTGGCATCTGCTACACAACAGGACGTGGCAGAGGCTTCAACGTCCGTCCATCCTCCTAATAAGGAGTCTAGGAGTATGGACAGGCACGGAAGCGCACCCTGACTTCAGCGGCCTTTACTTTAAGTTCTCTGAAATATTTGGCACATTTTACCAGGCTTCAGAGGGATCTGGTCAAGGAGTTGTCAGAATCCCTCGCGGGTAACCTTCCTGGGCAGCTAGCCCACTCGGTTTGCCCTCCGTTGGGTATCCCTACGGCAATTTCTAACTCGTCCATGAGGCTCATTTCCTATGCGGCCGAAGGCGGGTAGAGCGGCAGGCACAGGCGTGGCTCACGGAGACAAGCCTGGCTCCGCTTGTGTCAGTTTCGGAGGCCTTCAAGTCTTCCTTCGCCGACGCTCCCTTTGATGGGTCCTCATTGTTTGGACCCAAGGTTAAAGACACCCTTACCCGCTGTGAGCAGGAGGGAAAAACTTTATCTGCCGTAGGTGCCCGTTATTCCACTCCCTTCGGCCTTACCCCAAGGCTAAAGGACGGGGAAAATGTGGTTCCAAATCTCGCAAGTTTTTCTCCCAACAGCAGGAAGATTCCCTTTCCAGAGGCAGAGGACGGGGAAATTTTTCAGGGAGACGCCGTCCCAGAGGCGGCAGAGGGCCCCGCAATTCTGGAGACCGCGAGTCCTTTCGTGGCTCTTCAGCCTCCCACACGTCATGAGGGATTGCCCGGCTGTGCTGCTCGAGCCAGTCGGGTGTCGCTTTGCCAAGCACCTAAAAGCCTGGGAGTCAATCACTCAGGACAGATGGGTGCTTCGGATCATTGCCGGAGGTTACACCATCCCATTCACATACTCGCCCCCACCGTCCAAAAGAATCCCGGACCCACCACCCAGTCAAAGGGAAATGGCAGCCGCAGAAGCTTTAAAGCTGCTAGAAAAAGGAGTCATCCAACGGTCCCCACAGACCAGATCGGATCAGGAAATTACTCCAGGTTCTTTTAGTGCCAAAAGACAGGGGACCTGAGACCAATATTGGATCTCAGCAGACTGAACCAATCCGTCACGAAATCCAAATTCGAATGGTCACGTTACAATCCATTCTCCCATTGTTGGAGAAGGATGTTTGGATGTGCTCCATAGACCTCAAGGACGCCTATTATCACATACCGATACATCAGGCGTCCAGGAGGTATCTGCGCTCAGCCTGGGAGTCAGTCATTACCAATTTTGCGCTCTGCCCTTTGGTCTCACCACAGCCCCCAGGGTGTTCACCAAGTGTTTGGCAGTAGTGACGGCTCACCTGAGAAGTCTTGGATTCCAAGTGTTTCCCTATCTCGACGACTGGCTCCTGACTGCCACCACCAGGCATCTACTAATGGACAACCTCAAAGCCACCATCTCCTGGGTATTACCCTGGGGATTACATTCAATTGGTCAAAGTCTGTCTTGCTGCCCTCTCAACGCATAAAGTTTATAGGAGCAGAGATAGACTCAAGATTGATCTGCGTCTTTCTTCCTGCCGAAAGGATCCAAACTTTACAGGGCCAAGTTCAAGCTCTGATCTCGAGATCCAAAGCCCCAGCCAGGATGGTTCTACAAGTTTTAGGCTCAATGTCTGCCACGGTTCTTTTAGTTCCTCTGGCAAGATTACACATGAGGATTCTTCAGTGGCTATTGTCAACTCAATGGTCTTTTCAGGATCTTCCCTCAATCATCACATCATGATTACGGAAATATGCAAAGGGACCTTCGCTGGTGGCTTCAGACATCCAATTTGGATCAAGGAAAACCCTTTGTTCTCCCTCTCCAGTGGTTACCCTGACGACAGATGCCTCCCAGATAGGGTGGGGGCATTGTCTGGGCAGGCTAGTTCAGGGCTCCTGGCTTCCAGACAAGCTCTTCTCCACATCAACGTGTTGGAGATGAGGGCTGTACTTCTATCCCTACAAGCCTTACACAAGTTTCTTCCTCAGGGCATCATCGCCATCCACACAGACAACATGTCGGTGGTTTGGTATCTGAACAAACAAGGAGGGACCAGATCCTACCCCTTTGCAGAGAGGCCATGAGAGTGTGGGAATGGGCTGTAGCTACCAACCGCTTCTTGGTAGCGACCCACATCCCGGAATGTCAAATATATTGGCAGACAAATTGAGCAGGACAATTCTCTCTCCTCACGAGTGGTCTCTAAACCACACAGTAGCAGCTCAGGTTTTCAGGAGATGGGGGACGCCGTGCTGCGACCTATTTGCAACTCCACTAAACACCAAGTGCCAAAGGTTCTTCTCCTTGATCCCACATCAGGGAGTACCAGCCATGGATGCTCTAGCACAACCTTGGCCAACAGGGCTACTTTATGCCTTTCCTCCAATTCCGCTTCTTCCCAGAGTTATTCAAAAAGCTTCTCAACTGGGGTCTTCAATGATACTGATTGCCCCAGACTGGCCTCGTCAGGTATGGTTTCCTACCTGAAGAAGCATGCAGTGGACGATCCGTGGACTTTAGACCTAATTCGGACTTGCTAATCCATCAGTCGGGACATCGGCATCAGTCCCTTCAATCTTTGAAATTGACAGCTTGGCTCCTCCACTTCCGACTTTAGTTAGAAGGCACACACTAGACCCGAAGTTGTTCACATTTTATCTTCGCCCACAAACCCACCACTAATAAATTGTACCTTAGTAAGTGGAAGAGGTTTGCTATCTGGGCTCAACTCAAGGGCTTAGACCCTATCACTGCTCCTGTCCCAGAGGTCTTGAAATTCTTAACATCCCTGTTTAATCAGGGATCTTCTGTCTCAACTATTAAAGTCCAACTAGCGGCTATCTCTAAATTCCACGAATCCATGGATCCTCCTTTGATGAGCAGCAGACTATGCAAAACTTTCATTAAAGGTGCGAGCCTATTAAGACCCCCAATTTTTCATCCTGCACCTCCGTGGGATCTTGATTTGGTGCTTCGCGCATTAACATCTCCCCCTTTTGAACCGGCTGCTACATGCAAGTTAAAATATCTGTCTTGGAAAACTGCCTTCTTAGTTGCAATTACTTTGGCAAGAAGAGTTTCAGAGCTTCAAGCCCTGTCTATTAAGCCACCGTACTTGATTTTCCACAAGGATAGAGTATCACTTAGGCCTAATCCATCCTTTGTCCCAAAGGTCTGTTCTAGTTTCTGCCTCCAACAATCTCTAGAGCTACCAGTTTTCTTCCCAAAATTCTCCAATGAAGCAGAATACACTCTTCATAAATTGGATGTTCACAGGCAATTACGCTTCTATTTAGACAGGACTCAGCAACTTCGTAAGTCAGACCAGTTGTTTGTGTCCTTCTCAGATAATAAACTGGGCAAAACCATCACAAAAGCTACTATCTCAAAATGGATCAGAGATTGCATAACTCAGGCTTATTCTTCTTCGAATAAGCAACTTACAACATCTATCAAGGCTCATTCTACCAGAGCTATGGCTACTTCTATAGCTTTTCATTCCAAGCTCGCTATATCGGAAATCTGTGCTGCGGCTACTTGGTCCAATCCGCACACTTTCATTTCCCACTACAAATTGGATGTGGCATCTAAAGGACGAGCTTCATTTGGTTCCACGGTACTCAGGAGTGTTTTCCAGTGAGCCACCCAGGATTCAGGTGCTAGGGACGCTGTCCCATCAGTCAGAATGTAGGCGAGATAGGATCACATAACATCTTTTAGTTATGTACTCACCATAACTTCAGATGTTTGGGATCCATCTCGCCTACATTCCTAATACCCACCCTCCTTCCCCCTGCCTTGGAGATCAGAAGAGATTGAACGGTTTTGAGTTCTACTGTTTATCTTGTTTCATCTGACTATGTTATATAAGCAGGGTGTGCATGTGTGCATGTATGCGGACAAACTAGATCTGGGGGACTGGTAGTGGTGCATCCTGGGATATGGTAAGCTCAGCCAGTAAGAGACTTCGCTCTTTGGCATAAGCGTGCCGAGTCGGAGCCGAGGGATCGGCTCCGAACCCATCAGTCAGAATGTAGGCGAGATGGATCCCAAACATCTGAAGTTATGGTGAGTACATAACTAAAAGTTTTCTCATACCGGGCCCTTTTGTAGTGGCTGAACAGAGAACCCAAAGATCTGCCCTTACGAAAGGAAAAAGAACATTTGTCTCCCAAAATATCCATAAAAGGACCCCCACCCTCTAAAATCTTCCAGTGTCTTGAAACTATACCTATAAATGATTGTGTTTTTATCATAAGTAGTCACTAACCTTGTGTGAGAACCCTGATCAGGGACCTGTTCCCTGTACCTTAGTAACTCAGATCTATCATGTAGTTGCGCATGCTGACTAGCCACACAGATGTCACCAACCCTGTATCCTCGGGCTTTGAATCTGGCACATAAGTCCGATCTTAAATGATCATGAGTGGCAGTACTGGAGCATATTCTTTTTACCCTGAGAAATTGAGACTTGGGGATGTTCCTGATGACATGTTGAGGGTGGAAGCTAGATGCATGAAGTAAAGTATTATATTGGGGGAATTTGCAGAACACCTGTGTTTCAAATGTATTCAAAGGAGTACGTGTGACCAAAACATCCAGAAATGTTATTTCTTGTGTATGGCAGGTCAGTTTAAATTCAATACCCTGTATATTTTCATTCAAGTATTCCACAAATTCCTGAAGATACCCAGCATCAGCCCTCCATACAAGCCAACAGTCATCAAGATATAGTCTCCAAATATCCATTTCATCAAGGTAGATGTTATGGCATTGATCATAAATTAGTGCCTCCTCTGTATAAGCCATAAATAAATCAGCATATATGGTGGCAAAAGATGCCCCCATTGCCGTACCCCGAACTTGTCATACACATTGTTGCTGAAAATAGAATACGTTCTTATCGAGAACATATTCAGCTAAACATACTAAGAAGGTATTGAACCCAGGTCTGTATAACTCAGCCCTTGATGTCACCTCCCTGTATACTAACATTCCTCATTGGGCGGGCTTGATAACACTTCAATGTTGGCTAGACAGGGCTGTTCTGTTAATTGTGGTAATGAGGTTGAGGTCTCTGTAGCATGTGGTGCGGAGGGATTGGGATTTCTTTAGATGTAGCTTTTCTAACAAAGCTGGGTCAGACATGGCTTTGTAAGTTCAAGCAGAGATTGCCTGTAAGTAGGCGATATGAGACAGAGAATAGTTGGAGTTTTTTGAGTCTGTCCATATAGGACAAATGTTTAAGGCCTAGGATCCACTTTGTGAGGTACTTTTGTGACGTCTCCAGTTGTTGCAGGTGTTGAGTGAAGTGCATGCCAAATGGGGCATTGTACTCGATGACTGGCCTAATGAGGAAGAGTGGTGGAGGGAGACAATGACCTCTTTCTTCCTGGATGCAAAACCCTTGGTAATGAGATGTGCCACATAGAAGGACTTTCTGACCACAGTGGCAATGAGGTTGTCAAAAGAGAGGTTGCTGCCCACCTTTGTTCCCAGATCTCTTATAACTTCTTCTGTGTTCAGTGGACTGCCATCGATGTGGTAATTCATGGGAACCAGGTTTATCCCAAAGGGGATGACGACACATTTTTTGGCATTGATCTTAAGTGATATGCGCATAGCTAAAGATGTACTGTAGTAAAACGTGTCTGCTGTATATTCTGTTTTTCTTTTTATGCATGTAAAATAATCATGTTATGTCACAGATTTTGCCAGCAGATAAGAATCACATGGCCCATGCTGCAGCTCATCATTATATATGTTTATTCCTCATACACTCCAGTTCTGATAAGAATGGTCTGGTTCATTCTTTCTTGAATTTAATCAGTACTTCTGGCCATCCTGCCCATTCAAGACAGACATCCAGTTTGCCCACCGCACTTTTATGAAATCGTAATAGCTACTGTCGCTCGGCCCTCTCTCTAACATAGATGACATCAGTCTGGGTATTTTGTTTAGATGCTTTAATACATAGAAACACAGGATGGGATAGCAGCATCATAAAATATAAATGAACTGATTAACAGACAGACCTTACATGCATACATGCTTACATCTCAACAGCTTACTGCAAAATGGCAGTCAGGCTTGCATGTGCTCAGTATTTATACACTTGTGCAAGCCTTAGGATAACTTCTTAAAGTTGCATACACATGCCTTGATCTACATCCTCCCTCTTAAAAATATTACCCGTGGTAAAAACAACATTAGAGTTAGACATGCATTATTATAGACATTGGACATGAACATTGCGTTTGTTTCTAAGTTGCCGTGCATCTGTTACATGGTCTGGAGATATGACCAGATCTGGTAACATAACAATCTGAACTGAATTTAGCAACAGGGACAGTCTACGGTGAACAACTCATTTCAGGAACTTCTGCATTCATTACAAATGGGAATATTCTCGGGAACGTCCTCTGGAGCAGGAACACTGGACAACTCGCTCAGAGAGTCTTTCTCACAAGTTATGTGCTGTAGTATAGGCACGGACACTGGCATCAAATGTTTCTGATCCTGCCTAAATTCTGCTCCTTGTGATTCCACAATGTATGATCTCTGCTCTGCGGAAATATTCTTCACAACTCCAATCCAATCATAACCTTTGGACATTTGCATCCTTACTACCATTCCTCCTTGTAATGAATTGAGTGGTTTGCTGGTCTTATTGTAGTAGGAATTCTGGGTGAAACGCTTCTTCAACAGATTGGTTTTCCCTGACCCCGTTGTTCTTGACACATGGAACCAACAATTGACTACTGGTTGATAATGTGGTTCTGGTTTGTTTCGACAGAAGCCTGTGAGCTAGTGAACCAAAATGTTTATCACAAGGAGTTTCTGAGATTCAAGAGATTCAGGAAAATATTATTATTGTCTCATTTAGACTTCTCTAGTAACTGTTTTGCACTTACTGCACATTCTGCCAAACCATTTGACTGTGGATACTCGGGGCTTACTCGTGACATGAGTAAAGTCCCAATGTTAAGTTGGCAATCTCGCCTTCATTCTTGCTGGATGGGTTCAGCCTATTACTAAAGCTCAAGAGCTATTTTTACCGGCTTAAGGCTATCCTATGTCCCATAATGCTAGGCGTGATATACCCAGATCTCGTTTGCCGCTTCAGCTACGAGGTTGCATCTTTTTGCCGGCTCCAGGTTATATTAATATTTTTCTTGTATTTAGTCAGCTTTTTGGGTTATAATCTTGGCGATAGTTTTTTATAGTTACTACCCTATAGATCCCTGTTTAGAATTCCCTCTTAGGTAGTTTTTTATACAGTTTTCCCCTCACTGAATAGTTAGGCCTTTGGCCAAACTTCTTCCATACTTTTCTGTAGTAGTAGATGTATGTGTGTTCCTAGTTAAATTGTATTAATAAGTCTGGGGTGTTTTGTTTATTTCTTGGTCTGTTACAACCTTTTTGTGTGTGTGTGTGTGTGTGTGTGTGTGTGTGTGTGTGTGTGTGTGTGTGTGTGTGTGTGTTGGCTGATTGTGACTAGACCTCCCAGAGTTGTCTTTTTCTGCCCGCCATCCTTGTTTCAGGATGTCGAAAGACACCAAGGTCTCGGGCTTCAAGAAGTGTGACTCGTGCTGTCAGAAGATGTCTCTGACGGACGGTCACACTTCTTGTGTATATTGTTTGGGCCCTCTGCACCTGCAGGACTCTAGTTCTGTCTGCCATGCGTTCAGTCCAAGAGTCCTGCAGGAACGCAGGAACAAACTTATTTTGAGAGGCTTGTTAAAGCCTGAAGGTTCCCCAGCTAAGCCTTCGTCGGGTAACCTTCCAAGCCCGCCAAACCGTCGGCTCTATGTTCGGAGCCATCGCCGAGCAGTGCTACTACTACTGCCACTGCATCGGTTCCGGCCGGAACCGATGATTCAAGGCCTCAGCTGGCTCCGACTCTGCTGTCGGAGCTGTCTTCGAGCAGAAAGCGTTCCAGGTCTCCTTCCCTGGAATCTGTCCATTCGGCTACGAAGTCTCCCTTGTTATCGTAGCGGAGTCACAGGACCCATTCCTCTCAGTCTTCCAGGCTGTCGGACTATGACCTCGAGAGGGTGGTTAACAGACTACTTAAGTCACAGGCACTGGCCCAAATGTTGCATAGCCCTCCTCGTCAGGCAGTGGCTATCACTACTCCCTCTTCGATTCCTCCTCCGACTCTTCCTTTGAGTTCGGATCCGGAGATCGTAGGGGTCGGGACCGTCAGAACGTCGGAGCCGATACCACTCCTTTCGGCTCCCTCGTCGGCTCTGATCTCTTCCTTGGTTCCATCCTTGGAGGGATTCGGGTGCCAGGACTCTCTTGTCGGTTCCGAGGGGGCGAGTGGCATCGGACCCTTGTCCGACCCTGTTCTCCCTCTCAGAGCTGCGGCGCAGGTGAGTTCGGCCTCGACATCGGCCTTGGAGCCATCCCTCTTGGTGCCGGGAGGAGTCCTTGTCTCTTCGGAGCGGGACCCCCTTCCCTGCCTGATAGGGGCACCTTTGAGGTCATGAGGAGTGTGCTGGCCCCCTGTGCCTGCTCCTCGGTCGGCTCCTCCCTCTATGGTGCCTGCTTCAGTCTCTGATCGCCCTTCCGATCCCGAGCGTGGAGAACCGACGCTACAGGTAGCCCATTGGGTGTATCCTCCTCTTCCGAGGCCTCCCCTGATCCTTCAGGGAAGCCCCCTCGAAAGAGAAAATGCAAGAGGAAGCATGTAGACTCCCCTGAGTCAGTCACATCGGACACTGACTTGGATGACTCAGAAGGGTCCCCAAGGTCCCCCTCTGAGGATGTCTCATTTTCTGACATCCTGGAGATTCTTAAGCAGAGGGGAAACTGGTCTGCCCTTAACCCTTCTGAGGACGGGTCGGTGTACCTGGATGCGTTTGGTTCTCGCCCTTCCACCTCCTGGGTGTCTCTGCCTTTCGACCCACTCTTGGATGTGGTGGCTTGAAAGGCGTGGGCGGCTCCGGATACCATAGAACCAACTCCCCGGAGGTCTACAAAATTTATTACAACCCCTTCGGACAAGCAGTTTCTAACTAAGGACATCCCTGTTGATGCCATGGTGGTGGTGGCGGCCACTAAAAAGGAGTTGGCTGACCCTTCAGTATCTGTCAATCCTCCTAATAAGGAATCTAGGACTATGGACAGGTATGGTAAGTGGATGTTTTTCTCCGCGACCTTTGCTATGCGGTCGCTGAATTATTTGTGCCATTTCACTCGTCTCCAGAGAGACCTTCTCAAGGAACTGGGTGATACCTTACAGGACCCATCAGCTGCGGGGTCTCAGGAAAAGATCAACTCCCAGCTGGGGACCCTAAACTCTATTGTCAACTTCCCCCATGCGGCTCATTTCCTATGCAGCCGATGGAGCGAGTAGGGCTGCAGACATGGGCGTTGCTCTAAGGAGACACGCCTGGATGCGGCTTTGCAGTCTTGCTGACCCCTTCAAGGCATCCTTCACTAACACCCCCTTTGATGTTTCTGCCTCATTTGGACCTCAAGTGAAGGATACATTGACCAGGTGCGAGCAGGAAGGCAAGATTCTCTCTGCCGTAGGAGTCCGTTTTTCTACCCCTTCTAGATCATACCCTAAGGGTCAGAAAGGTGGGAAAATGTGGTTCCGCAAACCTCCATGAGTACTGCCTGATGCACGTGGTGAGCTTCCCTCCAGAGGCAGAGGAGAGAACAATAATGGACGCCGCCCGAGGGGCAGGGGGGGTCCGCAGAATCAGGGTAGCAGAGAATCCTTCTCTGACAAACCCTTCCAGCACCCCTGAGGAGCTGCCCGACTGTCCACCTTCAGAGGCAGTTGGGGGAAGATTATCACTGTACCCAGAAGCCTGGCATTCCCTCATGCAAGACAATTGGGTACGGTCAATCATATCCGAGGGTTACAAAATTCCCTTTATTCATACCCCACAACCACCAAAAGGGCCCCTTCCAGACGTTCCACCCGGTCTGAGGGATCAAGCAGCACTAGAAATTTCAAAGCTGCTAGAAAAAAGAGCCATCCAGCCAGTCCCAGCAGACCAGCAAGGATCCGAAGTCTACTCCAAGTTCTTTTTGGTACCAAAAAAGACAGGGGACTGGAGACCTATCTTGGATCTCAGCAGGCTGAACAAGTCTGTTCAAAGAACGAAATTCCGGATAGTCACGCTTCAGTCCATTCTACCCTTCCTGGGTCAGGACAATTGGATGTGCTCTGTAGACCTTCAGGATGCGTACTATCATATCAAAATGAACAGGCACTCCCAGGAGGTTTCTCTGCTTCCGGCTGGGAGCCAGTCACTACCAATTCAGAGCCCTGCCCTTTGGGCTCACCACAGCCCGCAGGGTGTTTACCAAATGCATGGCAGTGGTCGTGGCTCACCTGAGACGAAAAGGATTCCAGGTGTTTCCATACTTAGACGACTGGCTACTTACTGCCACCACCAACCGTCAGCTACTCCATTCCAGAGATTATACCCTCCAAATTTGCAACGAGCTAGGTATCTCTATAAACTCCGAAAAGTTTGCCTTGTCGCCTTGTCAATCTATTACCTTCATAGGCGCCATTTTAAACACCGTGGAACTGTCAGCAAAACTGCCCATAGAAAGGATTTCAGACATTCGCGATCATGTTCAAATCCTACTATAAGAGAGCAGCGTCCAGGCCAGATTCATACTAAAAACCCTAGGTCTCATGGCAGCAGCTATCACATTACTCCCCCAACTCACTTTCACATGCGGATCCTGCAATGGATGCTGTTTTCCCAGTGGTCCTTTCAACAGCTTCCAATGTCACACAGCATTCTAATCACTCAGTCATGCAAAAGGCACCTTTCGTGGTGGATGGTCTCCCCTCAGGTTCTTCAGGGCAGACCCTTTGTCCTTCCTCCTCCTGTGGCTACTGTGACAACAGATGCCTCCCTGATCATGTGGGGGGGCATTTTCAGGGCAGGACAGTCCAGGGCACATGGCAGCCTTTCGAAGGCCACCTGCACATAAATGTCTTGGAAATGAGAGCAGTACTTTTAGCGTTGCAGGCCCTTCAAAACTCTCTATCCACCGGGACTATTGCAATTCAGACAGACAATATGTCTGTAGTGTGGTACATCAACAAGCAGGGCGGAACCAGGTCCTACCCCCTGTGTCGAGAAGCACTCAGACTGTGGCAGTGGGCGATCTCTTCTCAGCGGTTTCTGGTAGCAATGCATATCCCCGGGAAGTCCAACGTCATAGCGGACAAGGCTGAGCAGAGCAATTCTCATGCCCCACGAGTGGTCTCTCAACCAACTAGTAGCGAAAAAAATCTTCAGGAGGTGGGGTCAGCCTTGCTGCGATCTTTTTGCAACCCCTGAAAACAGCAAGTGCCCAGACTTCTTCATCCTCTTCCCTCTCCCAGGTCTTCCCCCCAGAGACGCTGTAGTCCACGATTGGCCCCAGGGTCTTCTGTATGCTTTTCCCCCTTTCCCTTAATTACTCAGTTAATCCAGAAAGCAACTGTTTTGAGATCCAGAATGATCCTTGTTGCCCCTTACTGGCCTCGACAAATTTGGTTTCCGTTCCTGCAACGTCATCTACTAGATCAACCATGGCATCTGGACCCAGCGCCAGATCTTCTGACACATCAGTCGGGTGGGCTGCATCAATCTCTCAACCTCACAGCTTGGTTGCTCCACTTCCAACCCTAGCCAGGCTTCCCTCAATCTCTCATTCAGTTCGTGACATCATCCTCGCTTCGCACAAGTCTACTACCAGAAAGACTTATGCTAGCAAATGGAAGCGTTTCTCTGTTTGGGCAGGGGAGAAACAAGCTGACCATTTTACAGCCCCTGTCCATACAGTCTTAGAGTTTTTGGCAGAATTTTTTCAAATGGGATCTTCTTCAGCCACCATCAGAGTTCAGTTGGCAGCTATTGCGAATTTTCATGTTGGATTGTCAGAGACCAGTATTATGTCACACAAACTTTGTAAAGCCTTTCTAAAAGGAACCCTCTTATTTAGGCCCCCGGTAAAAGATCCTCCCCCACCATGGGACCTAAATTTGGTGCTGTCGTCTTTAATTCTCCCTCCCTTTGAGCCTGCGGCTTCCTGTTCGTTAAAGTTGC
This sequence comes from Protopterus annectens, assembly GCF_019279795.1. Taxonomy (NCBI): domain Eukaryota; kingdom Metazoa; phylum Chordata; order Ceratodontiformes; family Protopteridae; genus Protopterus; species Protopterus annectens. The sequence goes on along the minus strand of NC_056728.1, from coordinate 573,789,477 downwards.
TCTCTTGGAAAACTCTGTTTTTAGTAGCCATCACTTCAGCGAGAAAGGTATCGGAACTTCAAGCCCTTTGTGTTCGCCCTCCTTACCTTGTTTTTCACAAAGATAGAGTGTCACTTAGGACTAATCCGTCCTTTTTACCCAAAGTACTCTCTGAAAAAAATCTGAATCAGACCATCGATCTTCTGTTTTCTTCCCACTTTATACCAATAGGTCTGAACGGAAGTTACATTGTCTAGACGTTCATCGTCAATTACGCTTCTACCTGGATAGAACCAAGCAGACGAGGAAATCAGAACAGCTCTTCCTCTCTTACGTGGAAGGAAAACAAGGCCTGCCAGTTTTCCAAGTAACGTTGTCCAGGTGGTTGACCTCTTACCAATTGAGGCATAAAGAGCTCCCTATTAAGCCCAGAGCTCATTCAACCAGAGCATTAGCTTCTTCAGTAGCCTTTCAGGCAAGATTGCCAATGGATTCCATTTGTGCAGTGGCCAAATGGCCTCTCCTCATACCTTCATTTCTCATTGCAAGCTGGACATGACCTATAGAAGTAGGGCTGATTTTGGTTCCACTGTACTCAAGAGTTTGTTCCATTGAGCCACCCCGGACTAAGGTGCTAGGGACGCTGTCCCATCCAGCAAGAATGAAGGCGAGATTGACAACTTAACATAAAGAAGTTATGTACTTACATAATGTTCCATGTTAGTTGTCTTCTTCTCGCCTTCTTTCTTGCGTCCCACCCTCCATCCCCCTAGCCTGGCAAGACCGAGAGTATCTTCTGAGATGTGTTAATCATGTTAGCTACCTCTTTTCCCTTTCTTGGTAACTCTTATAAGAGTTTTTATACCTAGATGTATAGAGGTAGATATATATATATATATATATATATATATATATTTTTTTTTTTTTTGTCTGTCCTGGTGGGGACATGATCAAACGAGATCTGGGTATATCACGCCTAGCATTATGGGACATAGGATAAGCTCGAGCCAGTAAAAATAGCTCTCAAGCTTTAGTAATAGGCCAAGTCGGAGCAGAGGTTCGGCTCTGAACCCATCCAGCAAGAAAGAAAGCGAGAAGAAGACAACTAACATGGAACGTTATGGTAAGTACATAACTTCTCATTCTTCGCCAAATCTTTTGAACTGTTGGCTAGTAAACTGTGTGCCATTGTCGGAAATAACTTTGTGCGAACTATCATGGGCTACAGAATGATGCTTCATCTTAGTAATGACAGTACTGGATGCTAGGTTAGGAAGTAGGTCAATCTCGAACCAATCGGAGTAAGAGTCTACTAACACCAAATAATGTTGGCCATTCCACTCGAAAATGTCAGTGGCTGCTTGTCGCCCAATGTCGTTCAACAATTTGGTTTAGCTGAAGTGGTTCCTTCTGTTGATGTGGTTTAGTACTATTACACACAGATCAAGATAAAAGTACTCTTTCAATGTCTTGTGACAGAGAAGGCCAAAATCCTAATTTTCTAGCCCTCCTTTTGGTAGAGCGGGTTCCTGGGTGACCACAATGACCATGATGCAAGATAGTAATGTACTGTTTTTGCAAGGACTTTGGAACAATCACTTTTGGACTTCGAAAAGATCAGCATAGGTAGAAAAAATATACTGGGCGAAATTAGACTGGGGGACACATGCTTCCCAGGGTGGCTCTTAGCCACCAGGACCACTTCTCTTTTCCCTTGTGCATCTGATGGGTTAGAGCAAGAAAAACTGATGTAATGACGTTGGCTGCCTTGCTTTATAGTACTGACAATCTGACGTTAGACTACAGGCGACAGCAGCCGGTGCACAAAAACATTGACTCTGGCATTCAGGCTGGCCGAAGGCTACCACAACAGGGATAACCACAAGTGATGACTGCAACAGTGAATACACTCGAACATCTACATTTATGGTAAGTGTACACAACTGTACTTTTTGAGTAGGTCTGCATTGTAGTTGTTTTTACATTTGGATGCATAAAGCAGTGAGTGTCTAGAAAGCTGTGGAAGTGATCTTGAGTAAACTTTTCTCTGAGTTTTGCAGTTCACAGTATGAATATTGTGACATAAATAATCCAGAATATGACCATGTAATTGACATATTCATCAGATGTTCGATTATGAGGGGTACATCACATACATAGATCAAAAGGTTGGAAAATGTTCTAAAAATGTTGCACAGAGCATTTAATACCTTATGAATTCTGGGGGGCCTAGCAGTCCCTAGAGCCATTGCCAAATTTCACTTTTTTCTCCAATTAAAACTGTCCTGCCTTGAATGGCATAAAGGAGGACATGAGAGGGGATTTTTTTTTATCAGTAAAACTAAACTAGATTACATTTTAAAGTGCTCATGATGCACAGTGAGCTCATTCTCTCAGTAAAATCGATATTGCCAGTGCTTTGTGTTTTTATTAATATGTTTGTTTCCCATATGTAGCAGGTCTGCCACATAACCAAACTGTTATTTTTCTGTTGTATTTTTCATCATCAAAATATTCAGTATACCATAGTAATGGTTGGCTGTTGCAATGATGCTGCAGCCAAACACCAGCTTTGGAAAGGGTGCCTTGATATGGAAAAGCTTGGGAACCACTGATACGATGTTCTTCGTCTCACATTGCTGCAGTCATAACCTGTGGGTAGTCCGCTGTCCTCGGTCGGCCCGAATACCAAAGAGCTAGGCTGGCGTCGGTCATTGTCGCCTAGAGCTGACGTCAGTACGTAGTAGTACTTAAGCGCATGACCGACGCCATATCCTCAGTCTTTCTTGCCGCGTGGTCCGAAGCAGAAGCAGCGTTTGCAAGTGCCGTTCGGCATTCTGAAATTTTCATTTATCGAGTTTCAGACCGAAGACCAAGTTGGGCCAAGTACCCCGTTGGGGAAATTTTTGTCTTTTCTTGCCTCAGTTATCCGGATGTCAGAAAAAGTTAATAATTGTATTTCTTGTGGGAAACAGATACCTCATAGGGATTATCATTCTTTCTGTATTCCTTGCTTGGGGCCTGAGCACGACGTGGTCGGGTGTCGCTTTTGTGCTAGATTTAATAAGCGCACCATTAAACGAAGATTAGACTGCGTCAGGCTTGTTTTTGGTAAACGGTGTAACTATAACATGCCGTCGGATCCTCCGACGCCCGCTACCGCTAAAAAGCGTAAGGATAAATCTTTAAGGTCTAAACCGGATGAGTCGTCCGTTGCGGACGCCGGTTCTACGGAGCCTCAGGTTGAACCCGTGGATCCTGCTGTGGGTTCGGCTGAATCCCAGGGGGAACCTTTACTTTTACAGGAATTGGCCTCTCAGGAGTTAGGCCAGGCTGAGGGTGCTTCTCAGGTGTCTGTAGTTCCAGCTTTACAAAAGGTTATTAGGCCTTCTACTTCAGTGGCTAAAGGCCATGCTAAGGCCAAACCTTGTCCTGTTGGCCCTGGTCATAGTTCTAGCTCTCCAGCCCCTGTTCCTAAAAAGCATATGTTGAAAATGGCAGAGGACTTGATTACTTTGATCAGGGGTTCTATGCCCCCCCCAGAGAAGAGGCCTAGGGTGGAGGCAGATTTAGAGGGAGTGGATCATTCCTCTGACTACTCTGAATCCTCAGCTGAAGAAATTCAGGATTTCCCTTCCTATTCAGATTCGGATACAGAGGACTCCTGCCCGTCTGCTTCGCCTCCAGAGGATTTTTCTTTTTCTGAGACTTTACATTCCATGAGGGAACATTTCAAGTGGGAAGGTCAAGATTTTTCAGATTCTCGGAAAAGGCTTAGGGAATTTTTGTTTCTGCCACAACATAGGCCCATGGCTATTCCTCCTGTCTTAGATGTTGTTCAGGATGTTTTTTCTGAATCTTCCCTTAATCCTGATTCTTTGCCTCCGGCCCCTGTTAAGCCAGACAGGTATTACAGAGTTCCAGAAGCACATAAGTATTTGTACAGGAGTCCTAGAGCTGATCCGGAAACTATTATTCAAGGTCCGAAGGGTGTTAGGGCTGCTGTGGCTAAGAATCCAGTTCCTTTGGATAAGGATTCTAGAGCGTTAGATAGGTGGGGTAAAAAAAGTGTACACCTCCTCTACGTTAGCTATGAGGGCTTTGAATTGCCAATTTCATATGCTGAAGTATCAGAATTTTTTGTTAGGCCAATTGAAATCTAAGGTGGATGCTTTATCTGAGGGTATAGAGTGTAAGGAGCTTCAGGAGTTGGTTCATGCATCAGATCAAGTTGGCAAACATTCTTTGCAGTGTGGTTTTGATGCTCTTCAGGCCTCATCCAGGGTGGCTGCTACAGGTTCAGTTATTCGTAGACATGCCTGGCTTAAGGATCAGAATTTGTCAGAGCATGTTAAGGCTCGGATTTTGGATGCTCCTCTTCAATCTGAAGTACTTTTTGGCCCTCCTGTGGAATCAGTTTTGAAAAAGATGGAAGATAAGGCTAAGTCTATGCAGACGGTCAAGGATTTTATGCAGGTGCAGCCCCCTAAGTTTAGTAGGAATTGGCCTGCTAGAGGATGGTCTTATCCTTCTTCGGATTATCAGTCTAAGGGCAGGTCTAGACGGGGTAGAGGCAGGGCTCATGCTCAGGGTTCTTTCAGACCTAGGACTTGGAGCTCTCCTGCACAGTCTTCTGGTGAGGGTAGGGGTCAGCCCTTTCATAAGCAGACCCAATGACCTGTATTTTCCGCTGCCAGACCCTTCTTTACTGGCAGCTCCTCTAGGAGGAAAGTTGGGACTTTTCAAACAAAACTGGAATTTGGTCACCCAGGACCAATGGGTGTTGGATATAATAAATCAAGGTTACAAGTTTTATTTTCACACTTTTCCTCCTTTCAAAGGCATGCCGGATGTGCCTCCTCAGCAAAGGCTGGAGGCTCAGGAGCAAATTTCTCTGCTTTTGCAGATGGAGGCAATTCAGGTGGTCCCTCCGTCAGAAGTAGGCCTAGGATTTTATTCCCGTCTATTCCTAGTGCCAAAGAAAGGAAACACTTGGAGGCCAATTCTGGATTTGTCCATTCTCAATACCTACCTAGACATTCCAAAGTTCAAGATGTTAACATTACAACAACTTCTGCCTATGCTAGGCAAAGATCACTGGATGGTAACCCTGGATCTCAAAGAGGCCTATCTTCACATCCCTATCAGGCCCAGTTGCAGGAGATTCCTGAGATTTCGGGCTGGTACTTCGCATTATCAGTTCTCTGCATTGCCCTTTGGTTTATCTACTGCCCCCAGGGTATTCACAAAAGTTCTGGCTCCTGTGATTGCTTTCTTCAGACAGAGAGGAATACAAATTTACTCTTATCTGGACGATTGCCTGATTCTTGCTCAAAACAAAGACATATTACTACAACATCTCCAGTATGTAATGGCAGTTTTAAGGTGCCTAGTGTATTCTGTGAACGAAATAAAGTCCAGTCTAGTACCCTCTCAGGACATGTGCTTTCTGGGTGTGAGACTGAATACAGCTTCTCAGATGGCATTTCTGACCCCGGACAAACAAAGAACTCTTCATCTTTACTTCCAGCAGTTATCAGTAATGTCCAGGCTGACTGCAAGGACAGTCCTTCAAGCCTTGGGGTTCATGGCATCTTGCATTCTAGTACTTCCCAATGCCAAACTGCATATGAGGAAGCTACAGTGGTATCTCAAAAGTGTGTGGACTCAACACTGCCACGATTTGGACACTGTCATTCGGATTATACCTTGCATCCAGAAGGAATTCTTGTGGTGGGCTCAGGAATGTCACCTAAACAAGGGACTCTCTGTGACCCGACCAGAGGCGAGTCAGATCCTAACGACGGATGCCTCGGACTTGGCTTGGGGAGCACACTTCAATGGGAAATGGATACAAGACATGTGGCCTCCCAAACTAATACATTTGCATATCAACATGAAGGAGATGTTAGCAGTTCAATTTGCTTTGATGGCTTTCAAGGACCTGCTTCAGCCAGGACAGGTGTTGATTCAAACAGACAACACAACATTCATGTGGTACATCAACAAGCAGGGGGGAACCCATTCCTACCCTCTTTGCAGGCAAGCAATGATTTTGTGGGAGACTGCTCTGAGTTTTCGAATCAATCTTCAAGCACGGTTTCTGCCAGGAGCTCAGAACTCCCTAGCAGATATATTGAGCAGGCAAATTGTGGATCCCCACGAGTGGAAACTGGATCCTCAGGTTTTCAAACAATTGACTGTGGCTTGGGGAACTCCAGACATAGATCTGTTCGCTTCTCCACTGAATTTTCAACTTCCAAAATTTTGCACAAAGATGTTCCACCCAGATGCTTGGAAAGTGGATGCTCTATCTTTCAGTTGGAACAACCTTCACGTTTATGCTTTTCCTCCTCTGCCTCTTCTCCCCAAGGTACTCTTGAAAGTCAGGCAGGACAAGCCTTGCATGATTCTAATAGCACCAGATTGGCCACGTCAGCATTGGTATCCTCTGCTGAGGAGTTTAATCCAGGAGCCTCCTTGGCTTCTGCCACAGGTTCCTCATTTGTTGTCCCAGTCAAACAATCATTTTCTCAATGTTCAGGTGCAGTCCCTCCATCTGACAGCCTGGCGTATTCTGTGATGGAGCCAGTGGGGTCTCAACTTCCTCAACAGGTTTTGAATGTCATTTTGGAAGCCAGGCGGCCTAGCACTAGAAAAGTTTATGCTGATAAATGGAAGAGATTTTTTCTTTGGAGCACTGCAAAGGGTTTTGATGTGTCAGTGCCTAATTTGAGTTTTGTACTACAGTATCTTACTGAATTACTGGACAAGGGTTTGTCATTCTCTTCTGTGAAGGTTCATGCTGCAGCCATTTCTGCTCACTGTGATTGTGACCCTCCTTTATTTTCTCATCCTTTGTTCAAACAATTTCTTAGAGGGGCAAAGAATATAAGACCCACACGTAGAGCTCCTACTCCTTCCTGGGATCTCAATTTTGTTTTCGAGAAACTTACTTTACCTCCTTTTGAACCTGCAGCTATGTCTGAACTGAAGTTTTTGTCTTGGAAGACTGCTTTTTTGTTGGCCATTACTTCTGCTAGGAGGGTATCTGAATTGCAGGCACTCATGGCAGTTGAACCCTTTTTGATATTTCATAAGGATAGAGTTTCTTTGCGAACTAACCCTACTTTTATGCCTAAAGTGGTTTCTAATGTGGCCTTGAACCAGTCTATTCATTTGCCTACTTTTTATGCTGATCCCCAAAATAAAGGGGAAAAAGTCTTGCATTCTTTGGATATCCACAGGCAGTTACGTTACTATTTGAGCAGAACTAAGGAGTTCAGACAGACTCAACAGTTGTTTGTTTCTTTTGCTTTGAGTTCACAAGGGAAAGCTGTTTCAAAGCAGACTATTTCAAAGTGGATTGGTCATTCTATTGCTTTTTGTTATTCTCATCATGGGAAGGATGTTCCTGCTGGGATCAGACCTCATTCTACTAGGGCTACTGCCACTTGCTTTTCTAAGGGGTGTAGCTACTAAGGATATTTTGGAGGCAGCTACTTGGAGTTCAGTACACACTTTTACTAAGCATTACCATCTCCCTCTTTATTCCAAGTCCAGGGCTGGGTTTGCCACTGCAGTTTTACAGGGCATGTTAGCAGCTCCTAATGCTTTGTAGTTTGCCAGCCTCCCTTTTCCTTTGCTTTGGGATTCTTCCCACAGGTTATGACTGCAGCAATGTGAGACGAAGAACATAGTACAGTTTTGTACCTACCATAAATGTAGATGTTCGAGGATCCACATTGCTGCAATCCAATTATCCCTCCCTCCTTCCCCTCTATAGTTGTGGTTGCTGGGTTTCTTTTTGGGATACTCTTTATTCCCACACTGATGGTTGTTGGGCTTTTACTACTTTAGTTCTGGCCTTCATTTTTAGGCCTTCTGACATCTGGGGCAAGAAAGACTGAGGATATGGTGTCGGTCATGCGCTTAAGTACTACTACGTACTGACGTCAGCTCTAGGCGACAATGACCGACGCCAGCCTAGCTCTTTGGTATTCGGGCTGACCGAGGACAGCGGACTACCCACAGGTTATGACTGCAGCAATGTGGATCCTCGAACATCTACATTTATGGTAGGTACAAAACTGTACTTTTTGATTTGAAAGATGCCACAGCCTTGGAGTATGACAGTGAAACAGAAGAGTACTGATTTGGAGTAAGAATTATACATTGGTCAAAGATACCAATTGATTCGAATTGCAAAGAAATTCAGCATATAGTTATCTCGGATCATTAATTAGAAAAACATCAGCACAAATTTACATAATCAGACAAGATATATACATATGCACAAAAAGAGAGTCAGAGAAACTTCTTTTAAATGACGATTGAGTTGAGTAGGGAAAATATTGCAAGACAAGTCATTCTTGATGTGGAGTCCTTAGTTTGGGGAGGGGGGTGACTGAATCAGAACCAAGCAGCTGTTTTTGTCAAGAATTGTTCTGCCTTTTTCTGAATGGTTTCTAATCATGTGCTACAAGCTTCACTTGGAAGTAAGTTCTAGAAGAATGGGCCAAGTACAGAAAATGCAGGGTCTGTGTTTGCTAGGGAGTTGGCCTGATGAGAAGTACACTTTTGGCTTGGGATTGTAGTTGGTATGGGTGTGTTTAACATGTAATTTGTGGTTTAGGGGTGTGTTTGAATGATTGTATATGGCTTTATGCTTAAGGTTTGAGAGAAGAGCAAATTACACATTGATTGGAAAACATTGGGTTCTTTGTAGAGTAATACAATCATGTTCTGTCTTTGATGAAAGGAGAATGAAGCAATGGATGTTGTTGCTGAGTGTTTGGAGTTCATTGATTTTCAGTGAGGTATAAGCAGGGAAAGGAGAGTGATGCTCTGAGGCTGAAAACTGTTTTGCCTTTAGTATTTCTTCCATCAGGAAGGAGGTATTGTGAGATTTTGCACTTATACAGGACAGAGATGCCCTTGTTTTTAATGTGTGCAATTTGCAGGGCTACATTTAAAGTGTGTCACCACAAATGGTGCAGCCAAGATACTGCTCAAAGCAAACAACTTCTCAACCTTGGCTGCATACATTGGGAGCTCTACGTGCCTTTGCTCATCTTTTCTAGAACTGCGTTTAATGACCTAAAGAAAATCAACATAGTCCAAATTCAGAATGCAACTCAAGAAGTACTGCTTTATCCAAGCCAAATGCTGGTGCTTCAACAAAACTCATATCACCTAACACACTACCCCTCTTTCCTTTCCACTTCTTTGCTAATTTCGCAGAATTACTGAAAACTGATACAATTTTTACATGAGTTTTTACAATATGCTTGTTTTCTATAATGCACATATACATTTTTTTCTTATGTAACTAATCTTTACTACTTTGTTAGTGTGTACATTTTTGCTTTTTTGTGAAATGTTTAGTATTTCACCTGGGTTGAGCATAAAATTGATCAGTATTGAGACAGTAAAGTAGATGAGGTTGAGGAATTGGAGTTGGGAGGAGAGAAGCAGAAAACATTACCCATGTTAGCAGAAGTCACTCTGGACACGCAAAAAGGATTTGGACTCTCGGAGCATAGTAGAGGACAGGTAAGAGTATCCAGTATTGTTTAACTGCGTACACTGGTATAGTGGACCTGTAAAAAAAAAAAAAAAAACAGTTGCTTATATTCACACAGCATTTAATAATTCTGTAACTGGAACTGTAGTCAGTGAAGGGTCTCAGCTAGGTGGAGAAACGCAAACAGCAGGAAATTTGTACAGTACAGGACTGCAAAGCAATCTCTTTGTAAGACTTAGTGAAAACTGCCGTACTGTATGCTGTGGTTGTTTCTGAAGTTAGGAAAACATGCAATTCCCTAAGTAACATCGAAACAGTGCATATATGCATTGGTCAGAAACACAGTAGGCATGCATATTGCTGCAACAGAGTTCTAGTGTTGAATTATGTAAATATCTGTTAACTGTTCAGTAAATTGATCACATCTCTGTTTAGGTGAAATCCCATCTTCATCCTTGATGTGCTGATATGATAATTAACATCACTGTATTCCATGTAGTGCATTTTTAATTATGAGTGTTAACGGGTCTGAGATTTGCACAGTGAAGCGATATTTAAATTTCTTTTCACTGTTTCTTCTACTGTCATTGTTTCATTCAGCAACCAGCATTATCAGGGACTTTAATTTATCTTGTCTGAAAGCCACAGGAGACTGACAAGTTTAATTACTTGAGTGCATCAAAGTATAGGCTAATCAGAATCTAGGTAAACGAGAAAGTTTTAAGGTTGACAGAATATCAGTGAATTAAAACAAGAGTAGAGCCTTTATTTGCATTTTGGTCCCCTGAAGTGCTCCATTTACAAACTGCAGTTCTTGAGCATCTCTTTCGTCCCGTTTATTTAGTATGTAAACAGAGGTAATTCAGAGGGCTTGAGTGAAGTTTGATACCCCACCTGTGCCCCAAAGGGTGACAGGACTAACAAGCCCAGATAAAATCACTTTATCTAGCAGATCTAGGAAACTCTGTCTCTCTCTCTCTGATACCCACCCTGTGGGAGGAGTAAAGATATATTGTTGAAGTTTCCAGTAGTTTATTCAGTTAAGCAGGTAGATGGAGGAGTATCCTTCTAATAATTATATTGGAAGAAGAACACTTGTTTATCTACCTGCTTAACTGAATAAACTACTGGAAACTTCAACAAGGTGTCTTTATTCCTCCCACAGGGAGGGTATCAGTGAGAGAGAGAATCCCCTAGATCTGCTAGCTAAAGTGATTTTATCTGGACTTATCCTTTATACTTGATACTTATTTTAGTACATCTGGCAAATGTAGACAGTTTTGGTTTCCTAGTTATGAGTCTAATTAAAAATGTTTCTGTGCAGAGAGAGTACACTAAAAGTGGAATTAGTATCTCTGAAAAGAAGGGAAGAGTGTGTTTTTACTAGCTATCTATTCCAGCAGAGTTGTACACGAACATGCAGCATATTGCTTTACCAACAGATGATACTTGTAATTGCAAAACAACTGTGAGTGGCATGAATATCTAAGCATTGCCTTACACTTCTAATGTTCGCTGGCTACAGGTGTAATTTGGTGCTGCTAACTGATGTTTAGGATGGTCACCGAGTAGTGGCTGTTGTACTACAAAACCATAGTCAAGATGAAAGTCCAGTCTTGCTGCCTATAGTTGTAGTGAGTTTTACCTTCATCTTTTAGTGTGTTGCTACCAGTCTTTAAGGTGATAAGAATTTGCCATAAATATTTCAAAGCTTCATCAGTGTGTATTTCCTCTGACAACATAAACAAGTTATACTCATCAGGATTTGATTCACTTCTGGAGCCATTATACCTGCAAAGCCTAAACCAAGTGTACTAGAAGTAGTGAGTATAATAGAGAAAAAAGAACTGAAGTGGGATCTGGGATTTGGGTTGGGGAGGTGGTATAATGGATAATGTGCTTACCCCATAGACGCAATGTACAGGATTTGATTCTCTCCTTTGGAAGGGAATTGACTAGGCTTAAAATGGCCCAGAAGGGTGGCTAGACTAGTACTTACCAATGATCCTGTTATCTTTAGAAAAAGGAGCAATTTGCATAGAAAAAATTGGAATTGGAACAAAACATGCAGAATAAAGTTTTGGAGGAGGAATGAGTTTTAAGGGAAGGTAGAAACTGAATGACTATGTAGTGTTCAGACAGCACCCCACCCCCACCATCACAACCACCAGTACCACACACACACATAGGAACCTAGCTGCTCAGGGCTTGCAAAATTGCCCCTTCCACCCAGTATTAAAAGTTGGCTCTCCATCTTTCTGCATAAAATTATCTCTGTTTTGCCAGATGGGTTCGCAGCCTGCAAAATATATTTTTCAGCACTGACAATAAGACTTGCCAGTAGGAAAGGTGCTAAAGTCATCTATACAACTGGACCTGCAGCCAGTTCTACTGCTAAAGAAAAAGTACACTTCATATGTTAATATACTTTAGGCTTGTTAACACCATTGTACTTGAGATGTATGGCTTTCTTGCCCATGAACAGCATGTCATGGCTTTAATGTGTGGCGTTCTTACTCACAAGCAACTTTCTGAAACTTTTTCTGCTCCACTGTCCTGTTGAGTTACTCACTTTATTTTAGCAAAGTCACTCACACTGCTTTTTAAACCTTCCCTTACCTCCATTGTCAGTGATTGTTTTTTTTTGGTCTAATACTACCATCTGTGAGAGGTTGTAACCTTCTCCATTCATTCTCACTATGCTCTGGCTCACTACACTCCCCCCACCGTACCCCAAATTACCACCCACCCCCTTATCTAAATTTATACTGAACATATCTACTCCCCTTCCTCACTCCTATCCCCTCCTCTTCCTACTAGTCTCAACTATCCTAGCTACTAACTCATTGTCCAATAGCATTCACACAATCTCTTTACATGTCACCTTCCCTCCACACTTATTCTTCTGTACGTCCTCAATTAAAGGGGAAATGCACTTACAGACTAAAAAAAAACATGTTTATTTCATCATGGTTTGGTGTTTCCTACATTTTAACACCACTCTGGGACTATTTACAGGTTTTTAAATATTTTATATGTAATTTCTGAGTCTGACTACATAGAGTCTGGCATTTTGAAGCAATTCTGATTGTTTATTATGCCTCTAGATATCCCGCAATACAGCTCATCTGTAAAAAGTTACATCACACAGGCCTCTTTCTTCCTAAAGATCCTGTCACTGCATTTATTTTACATGCATACACTGCTGTCTTTCAGTCACTTTTAAGTAACATGTCATGTCGTTCCATGACTAATTAAAACACAAGCAGTGCAAGTGCCACAGAACAGATTTTCAAAGTGCTTTTTGCTGCTGCTTCTTTTTAGAATGGCTAAACTACAATTTTTTGTGAAGCCTGAGTTGTACTACTTTGACTCATCCCCCTTCACACCTAACTTTCCTAGCTGTCTAAGTGCTAAGGGTAATTTGAGCTGTTACCTGCTGTGATTGACAGCTCACAGCAGGAGACTCAACTCATGTCCTGTTTCCTTTTTTGAGTCTTTACTTTCTGTATGGGTAGGGGAAGGACCAAGGAGCTGTGACATCACAGCATTGGTGGGTTTTTAGGATGGTCATGCTGATGTCAGTTTGAGGAGGAACTTGGCCAGAAAAATACCTTTATTCAGTGGCCTTCATGACATCAACAAATTGGAGACTTTTCCAGGCTGGGATAAAAGTTTTTTTGAAAGTGAAACAACCACAGTACAGTAAGGTAGTGTTCTAGTGGAGAGAAACAGTCAATTTAAAATGTTTTAAATGCTGTGTTATTGTTTATTCATAGCAGGAACAATAAATAGGGAGAAAAAGAACAGAGAAGTTGAGCATTTAATACTAGAATACTGTTGTCCTTTAATTTACTTTTCTGTATTATTCTAACTTTACAGTATATACTTTTATTCTACTTCCCCTTATGTAATATTCACTTCTTCCTCTTCAGTTAGTCATTTTTCAATATTACCTTTCCTTTCATAGTATTGACAGAAAACATAATATCCATAAATGTTTTATTGTCCACATCACCCACTTAATTCTACTAATACTTCCCTTAATTCACAATTTCCCCCTACCACACTGTGGTATATTCTACAGTTCTCTAATTGAGTATACTCTATTAATATCATAACCTTTAGCTCCATAATAAAGGACTACTCTGCCTGGAATCTCTAGGAAGCTATTTCTGCTCTCATCTGTTTTTCCTATCATCTTCCTCCCTTCTCCTTTAACATATTTTCCTTTTCATTCAACTACAATCTTCCCCTTACTACTCCATATTCCTCTCTATCTGCTGGTTTTCCATTTGCATCTTCACGTCTCTACTAATCATTTTATGTCACCTTACTATCTACCATAGTACTCTCACACTTTATTCACACTCTGACACTACTACCAGCCACCCTAGCAATACTCAGCCTAAATCTTCCTTCATATCTATTTCCTTAAATGTATTTAAAGTCCAACCTATTCAGCTTTTCAAATACAAAACATCTAAGCATTCAGTTCACCTTGACATAACTTGGAATAAATTCATGTACTTACTATATATATATATATATATATATATATATATATATATATATACACACACACACACACACATATATATATATATATATATATATACACACATATATATATATATATATATATATATATATATATATATATATATATATATAATAAATCCTAACCCTCTCTTCTTTACAATCACTCTTTGTGGTGACAGCCATCCCAGTGCCAGCCCCTCAGCCTCATTCCTTCCACCATCTTCTGCCCCTCACTTCTGTGCAACACCCACAAAACTTTTCCTTGCCTCCGTTAACATTGGTAGCATTGTAAACAAAGTTATAGACCTACAAGCATAGTTTCTTCAATACTCAATAGATATTACTGTTATTACTGAAACATGGCTAAAACCCCATATAAAAGATTCTGAAACTCACTCCCCTGGCTGCAGTATAATTCGATGTGACCGATTACACACGGAAAAAAAAAAAGTAGACATTGCAATTGTATGTTGTAACTGTCTTAAGTTTTTCACCCCCAAAAGCAAACGCACCAACCTTCCAAAATGAAGAATGTCTTATCTCTCTTCTCAGTGTTAATAATCATAAGAAACTTTTTCATAGTTGACCTCAGTACTTGCCAACAGGAAGTAATAGCTTATTAGAAGAAATTCTTTGCTGGATAACTAAAATACTATCAAAATCATTATCTTAGGCAGTGTTAACATTGACTGGTTGTCTGTGACATTTAACGTCCCAACTACTAGTCTTAATTTCTATGGTTTGAAACACCTGATCTCTCACCATGCTTAACTCAACAAAGCAAATCATAAAAATTTTGTGCTTGACTAGATGCTTGTCTCTGACCCCAGCAAGTATGCTGTCTCAGTGGTTGTACCTGATTCCCCTTAGTAACCATCACCCTGTATTCAGCAATAGAGACATCACCATCTATCCATCCTCATCCCCTTTTCCCATTTTGCACATGGGGTTGAGGTGTCACTTCAGCAGTGACAATCATCACGAGTCAAGGTTTACACCGCTGGGTGGCTAGCCCTGCCACGGTAGTCCATTCGTACCACTCACTCGTGCCCACACACTCATACCTATGGCCAGTTTAGCATGGCCAGTCCACCTGATGAAAACGAAAAAGCCAAGGGAACACGCCACCAGCAAAAAGTCCTGCACAAATGCAATACAAACGCTGTAAAAATCCAGTAGTCAGTAGAAATGGAGCAACGGTAACTTTGTAGTGTAACGTTAGAACTTTTATTTTAAACAAGCACTTTCGGAAGGCTTCGTATCCTTCCTTCCTCAGACAAAAACAAAGCACTAAATTACCACAACCTCCCTATTAAATAGGGTAACAATTATTCCATTAACAATTTCACAATTAAAGTTAATCACATACCAATCTTCTAAAAAATGCTTAAAAATATATATGTTTAAAAAAACGGCTTGTTTTGATGCACAATCATTAGTAACATTTAAAAACATGAATCTTACCCTATCTACACTAAATACCTACAACCCTATCATGGACTTATCAACAATAAATGTGTCTAAATTGAACAATGTTTGTTAAAAACTCATTGAAGTTAAAAAACTGTGTATATTAATTCTATATGCTCGGGTCCACTACTAATATGTTAAACAAATGGGACTGATGATGTCACTACAATCATCGTAAGCGATGAATTTGTCTAACTTATCCCCGATCCCTATTTCACGTCCCTAAGGTTAAACAAACCTTATCATCTAAGAATGCCCGTAAGACAATACAAATGTTAAATGGGACAAAACTGGTGTTATTAGCTAAATACATCCAATGCATATATCTATGAAAAATGAAAAATGAATAATGAAAATAAAAATGAAAAAGTAAAAATCATAATGATGAGAGTTTGAGCTGCACAAGAGTCTCTAATGTGCACCGGAATATTTTTTGTATATAAACCTGTAAATAATATTTGTATATAGAACTGTCAAATCAAAATAAAATTAGTTATTTATTATTAACTGTCACTAAAAATCTAATAAATAGGAACAAATAAATATAATTATGATAATAATAATAATAAAAATATTAATAATAATAAATAGTAATTCAATAACCAATGCCCTACATGTTATAATGTTCCCCCCTAAAAACTAGCATATAAATACGAAATAAATGTGAAACTAAGTTGCATTCAATTACTTTATTGTACCCAAACATAAATACCTCTGTAAGAATGTTATGTATACTGTGCATCACCTAAAATGTATATATATATATATATACACACACACACACACATATATATATATATATATATATATATATATATATATATATATATATGCACATATATATATATATATATATATATATATATATATAAAATAAATCCTAACCCTTTCTTCTTTACAATCACTCTTTGTGGTGACAGCCATCCCAGTGCCAGCCCCTCAGCCTCATTCCTTCCACCATCTTCTGCCCCTCACTTCTGTGCAACACCCACAAAACTTTTCCTTGCCTCCGTTAACATTGGTAGCATTGTAAACAAAGTTATAGACCTACAAGCATAGTTTCTTCAATACTCAATAGATATTACTGTCATTACTGAAACATGGCTAAAACCCCATATAAAAGATTCTGAAACTCACTCCCCTGGCTGCAGTATAATTCGATGTGACCGATTACACACGGAAAAAAAAAAAAGTAGACATTGCAATTGTATGTTGTAACTGTCTTAAGTTTTTCACCCCCAAAAGCAAACGCACCAACCTTCCAAAATGAAGAATGTCTTATCTCTCTTCTCAGTGTTAATAAACATAAGAAACTTTTTCATAGTTGACCTCAGTACTTGTCAACAGGAAGTAATAGCTTATTAGAAGAAATTCTTTGCTGGATAACTAAAATACTATCAAAATCATTATCTTAGGCAGTGTTAACATTGACTGGTTGTCTGTGACATTTAACGTCCCAACTACTAGTCTTAATTTCTATGGTTTGAAACACCTGATCTCTCACCATGCTTAACTCAACAAAGCAAATCATAAAAATTTTGTGCTTGACTAGATGCTTGTCTCTGACCCCAGCAAGTATGCTGTCTCAGTGGTTGTACCTGATTCCCCTTAGTAACCATCACCCTGTATTCAGCAATAGAGACATCACCATCTATCCATCCTCATCCCCTTTTCCCATTTTGCACATGGGGTTGAGGTGTCACTTCAGCAGTGACAATCATCACGAGTCAAGGTTTACACCGCTGGGTGGCTAGCCCTGCCACGGTAGTCCATTCGTACCACTCACTCGTGCCCACACACTCATACCTATGGCCAGTTTAGCATGGCCAGTCCACCTACTGCATGTCTTTGGAATGTGGGAGGAAAGCAAAACACCTGGAGGAAACCCACGGAACCGCAAGGAGAACATGCAGACTCCACACAGAAGGTACCCCAGCTGAAAATCAAACCGGAGAGCCACTTGCTGTGAGGCAACAATGCTATCAGCTACACCACCATGGCTTCTCTTCAGAATGCATAAATACTCTGATTTCTAAAAACATTAATACAGAACTACACAAAATCTTTCTTTCATCCTGATGCATTCAGTAATTTAATAAAATCCGTCAAGTGGTCTTCTCTCATATTCTTACCCCTAGATGAAGCTGTCAACAAATTCAGCAATACATTAATAAATACTTAAATACCATTGTCCCTACCAGATATAAAAGAGTAAAAAATACTTAATCCCCCTGGCTGTCTCATTCTACAGGAATTCTCATGCAAAAGCGTTGCAAATCATTGAAACAGTGGCTCAGAGGTAAAACCTCTTAAACCTTACAGCTATACAAGGAGTTGCACAAGTCCAGCAAGAATCAGATTCACCTAGATAAAAAAATATATTACTCTGATCCACAGGATAATCATTAAAAAATGCGAAGAAATGCTAGAACTCAATTAAGAAAAGTTTTCAAAATGTCTCTCCTTCCACACCAAACCCCTATCCGGACTTACCCCCTCAGAAACTACTACCAAATTTAACACTTTCTTCACTGGCATTATAGCCTGTGTTTTCTCTAGCTCTCCAAACACAAATGCCAAGAGGTCCAGCAAGACAAACAACGTTCTCAGTAGAAAAACCACTTTAATGTGAGGAGCAAAGCTTTCGGATAAAATCCTTTATCAATACTGAAAATACAAATGCAAATGCAGAGTATATATAGGTCTAAAAAAGTCATATGACCGGCAGCCAAGAAGTCACATGACCCAATCATTAAAACAAAACATGTAGAAATAAATAAATATGCAAAGCTAAAAAATGCAACAGCATAATGCATACATGAAAACAAAAAACATTTAAAAAGGAAGAATGTATATTTTTAAAAAAAGGGAGAATGTATATTTTTAAAAAGCAAAGTTTTAACCTAAAAATCACATGTACAATCATATATATAAAGAGAAAATCTCATAATCTAGATCTACTCATTCTAACCAAAATAGGTTTAAGGCTGACAGTACTATTCAAACCAGGGGGTGAGTCACCCATCAATCTAATTATCCAGTTGTATTCTTTAATTTCTAATTTGTTATTGATATCACCACCTCTGGGTGAGGGTGAAACATGGTCTATAGCTTTAAATTTAAATACATGCTGTTCACCAAAACATAGCCTGTGTTTATATAAAGCATTAGTGTCCACACATCTTCGGATTTCGGACTTGTGTTCTGTGATCCTATCTTTAAGTTTACGTGTGGTTTTACCCACATAGAAAGAGTTGCATAATACACAGGTAGCAAGGTAAACCACGTAGGTGGTAACACAAGTAGCAGTTACACTGAACCTAAACAGCCTCTTACTGACTGGGTGTTCAAAGATACCTAAATGTTCATCATCAATGTCATCACAGCACGAGCAATTATAACATTTTCGTGTGCCCATAGTGCTGGATGGATGTGTTGTGATATTTGTAGGAAAATCTTTGTAACAGAGGACACTCTTGAGGGTTCTCATGTTACGATATGCAAAAAATGGGACATTGCCCAGCATTGCTTTTAACTCTTCAGATGCCATCAAGATTAGCCAATTCTTATGGATAATACGTTTAATACATGGTGTTTTTGTACTAAGCAGTAACGTATCTTACTTTCATCTCATTCTGGATGGACACATTGGGCAAGCCAACAGCTTGTGTTTCTATGGCGTCATTTAACATAACAGGGGCCACCCTCGACTTTCTTTCCTCTAGCACATTTAGTTTCTCATTATTTAAGATGGTAGCATCATAACCACTGTTAGTGAAATCAGCTATCATCTCATTCAACTGTTCGGAGAAGCTAGGATCTTCCGTGTTAAACCTACTGGCTCTATAAAATTGAGACCTGACAGTACCTCTAAAAACATGTGGCGCATGCATACTACTTGCATGAGTGTACCTTCCTGCACAGACTTCCTTTCTATGGAGGCTTGTTCTAAGTGTACCACCGTCAAGACTCAAGTTGATATCTAAAGAATTAATAGTAATTTCAGATGAACACATTTTGAACTTCAAAAAAAGATGAGATTGAATTGATGTACAGCATAAAATCATTCAAATCCTGTAACGTGCCCCCCCAAATCAAAAAACAGTCGTCCACAAATCGTTGAAAGAACTTTACATTATCTTTATATGGATTCAAACCACTAAATAAATGTTTCCTTTCCCACTGGTATAAAACTAGGTTGGCATAAGTATTGGCTACCGAAGTACCCATAGCCACACCTGTGAGCTGAAGATACAAGGATTCATTAAAAAGGAAAACATTATTTCTCAACACCACATCCATAAGAGTACATATTTTTTCAATTTTGTGGAAGTTGGGATCAGGACATGAGAGTAAGAATTCCCTCAACAACTTTTTTTTAAAAATATACATTCTTCCTTTTTTAAATGTTTTTTGTTTTCATGTATGCATTATGCTGTTGCATTTTTTAGCTTTGCATATTTATTTATTTCTACATGTTTTGTTTTAATGATTGGGTCATGTGACTTCTTGGCTGCCGGTCATATGACTTTTTTAGACCTATATATACTCTGCATTTGTATTTTCAGTATTGATAAAGGATTTTATCAGAAAGCTTTGCTCCTCACATTAAAGTGGTTTTTCTACTGAGAACGTTGTTTTTCTCTAGCTCTCCCCAGCCATTTAATCTACCTAAAACTGTTAGTCCTGACATCCGTGCCTTCACTCTCCAAGCTGGCTCCATGTCATATGTTAAACAGTTACTAAAGAAACAAAAACCCTCTTCTGCTTCTGTTGATGATCTCCCTGCTTCGTACTGTAAGATTGCTGCAGACGCTATAGCATGCCCAGTCTCAGTTCTCATTAACAGATCTGTCTGTGGCTCTCATGTCCATACCCTGTGGAAAACGTTCTTCATTATTCCTTTCCATAAATGAGGTAATTCCTGTGTGATCTCTAACCTTAGGCAATTTGCCATCTTGTCCTCCCTTTCTAAGATCCAGGAAAAGTGCATTCGTATACAACTCCTTCAGTAGCTCTTACAAAATGGTCTGTTATCTATAGCACAACATTAGATTTTTGACACGGCAGAAATTTTTCTGACACCATTAATAGGGCTGGAGACCAAGGGAAGTTTCTTTTATGTTTTTCTAGATCTCTCAAAAGCCTTTGACACAGTGTCACATGAGAAATTATGTCTCAAGTATTCTCCCTGGGCCTTTCAAAACCAATTGTTTTATGGTTCCTGTCTGAAAGTTATCAGTCTCTTCTTTTCTCCTAGTTAAAACGGTTGTTCCTCAAGGCTCTATTCTTGGTCCACTCCTCTTTAACATTTTCATCAGTAATCTGTATACCTCCTCTCTGCAAGCTTGCCTTATTCATTATGCAGAAAACTCATCTCTCATCTGACAGCCCACTGCAAATACAATCCATGACACAAAATGCCTTCAACTCAGTCAATCTGTGGCTACATCAAAACCAACTTTTACTTAATACCAAAAGGACTAAACTACTACTGTTTTTTCCAAAGTCCCATGCCAATGCTAAAAATAGCTTCCACATTACCTCTTTAAATAGTACAACTATTGAAGTAGTTACCTATACCAAATTAAGATGTCATCTGTGGTGACTCCAAACCAAGTTTGATCTTCACATAAAAAAACTATATAAAAATAACTCATCAAAAGCTAGGTCTACTATATAGAGCAAAAAAAATCCTTACTCCTAGTGGAATCACCCGAGATAACAGTTACCTTTTACCCCCTCTTCTTTATGGCTCACCTGTTTTGACTAACATCCAGATCTCTCTTAAGTCACAGCTGGAGCAGTGCTATAAGATAGTTAAATTTGCAGCTAACCTACCACATAAAGCTCATCATGGTTCTGCATTACGTGCTCTCTGATTAGAACTCCCACATCAACTACCCTATGTGCAACTTTTTCTAACCTATAAAATACTATATAACCCCTCTACATGCCCTTCCATCTCCTCGGTACTTCACCACAGTCTCCCAATCACCATCTGCACTTTTGAAACAAAAACTTGCTTGAAATCTATAAACCAAAAAAAGTATGGGGCAAAGTTTGTATTCATCCAAACTATGGAACTCTATCCTAAATTCAGTCAGAACTATATCTGGTCTCCACTTATTTAAGTTGTCTCTCAAATAGAATTTCTCAGTAATTTATGGCTCTGCTCCTGCACCTCACCTGTATGATCTATATTAACAAGTACTTTACATTCTTACTAACTTAACCTCTCATCATACTGTCTATCTATACCATTCAACACCTGACCTCTCCCCACTCCTATGGTGGACTTGAATCTTTTTATTTTTATTTTCTAATATAGTTTACTATACTTCTAATACTTTTGTGTATATTAACCATCCTATTTAATCATTTTATTTCTTTTTATATTACTGGCGTCTCCTAATGCTTTATTGTGTACTATGTATTCCACTACTGAACTGTATGTTTAAATGATTTTCTAATTACATTTGCACTAGTGTTTTATTTGATGTTGTTTAACTCTCTGGAGATTTTCTCCCCAGGCCTCTGCTGAAAATGGATATTTATTACCTAGTTGGACTTTCCTGGTAAACAAATGACAATAATAATAATCATGATGATGATAATGTTCGATTTACAGTGGCTGTGTAGAGGATTACATGCGATGTATATATGTTTGCAACTGAAAATATGTCCATATGGTTTGTTTTCATGTATATAAATGTATGATTGCCTATGTCATAAGTGATAATTCAATAAAGATGTTTCTTGTTTAAAAAAGTTAAGTAGAACTGCAGCCAAAATGTAACTAAAAGTAAATAGAATTGATATGAAATCCTTGATTTCTTCAGCAACCCATTTAAAAACAACGGATCTGAAGTTATCAAGTCTGTCATCTACAACCAACAACATTAAGACTGCAGAGCTTGGGCAACTTGTCAGTTGAAACTTTTCCAGGTTTTAACTTTTGCCCTTTACTCATAGTGCTTAACACTCTGGTTATTCTCCGGGTCTTGCTGCTCAGCAAGCTTACAATGTGGAACAGCCACAGGCTGTTTTTCCTCGTAAATGTAGGCTGCAATATGTTTTAATCACCTCTGGCAATTTCTCTGGTTATCATTTGCTACAACAGTTAGATCAGCTCCGTATTTTTTCCTCCCTTTTCCTGTCATAGCTGGTTATTGCCTCCCTTTAGATTGCTTCCTTCTTGCTGTGCCCTTTCAGTACTGCTGTGTTTCATTTTCTAGTAACACATTTTTCCATTTTAGTGAATTTGCCTTTAACTTGTATGTAGCTTCAGTAGTAAGTGTTTCTTTTTTCTTTGTGTGTGTGTGTGTGTGTGTGTGTGTGTGTGTGTGTGTGTGTGTGTGTGTATATGTGTGTCTCCAAACATTTAAAAGTGGAATGTTACAGTCGTATTACTTTTGAAAAGAAAACTTTGATTTACAGGAGGTAAAAACAGTAATCTTTTAAAGTGTCCTGCCCAGGGAAGTTTCTACCCCTGTAGACAATCAAAGGTTCATAGGTGAATACTAGGCTAACTGCCCTGAAGGTCCATTTTAAGCCTAACCAATAACTTGAGGTTAGAATCAAACCCTGTACTCTGGCATGATGGTTAAGGTCTTCACCTAGCAGTCGCAAACTCACCCCTCATAGTTAAAGGAGCAATTTGTTGGTTATTGTAAAAGTTAAGGACAAAATTAAGGACAAGAGTAAGCTTCATAAATGAAAGGAGGATGGGGAAAAGCCCCATTCCTCTAAGCAGGCTTCCCCTTCTCTGCCCAAAAGACAAGGAGAGAAGATGATTTTAGGTCAAATGGTGCTGTTGCTGTTTAGTGGCGGGTTGTTAGTGGCATGGAAGACCAGCTTTGCAAGACTTTGTCACCAAGATATTATTTCTTCACTGTCCGAGGTTAAATTGTTTAAATTTGTGTCGTGTGCACCTTTGTCTTTCGGATTACTTGGGCCCATGCATTCCTTCTTTAGTTCCTCTGTGAGAGTTATCCCAGGTTGTTGGAAGATGATGAGGGCTTTGTTACAGGCAGTGATAGAAGTGGGTCTGGTTGTTCTCCCCATAGTTCCAGGCCCGAAATGGACTGTGTTCCTCTGCTCCCTTTTACAGTTGCCTCCACACTCTGCCCCTCCACAGTGTCACTTCTGTCAAGGCCAGTCAGTGGCATGTAGATGAGTCAGCTGACATCCATCAATTTATCCACATGGATCGTGTTTTCCTTCTCTGTTCCATTGCCCCCTTCAGTGTACTTGGCATTGATGGTGCTGTCAACATCACTGGCCAGCTACAACACTGATTTCCTCAGTGTTGAGCATTGACTTTGCCCCTGGATTTGGGACTGACTTATCAGGACCAGTACTGGCACTGAGGCCTTTTTCAGTGTTTGACTGTTTGGTGTTTAAGCTTTCAGCCCTGAGGTCCTGTGTGATCACTGTGTCTTGCTGGAGATCATTGGCATTGGGGTCAACTCCTCATTTCCAGTGTTAGATATTGTCTTTCCCAGCTACAATCTTTACTGCTAGATAAGAACCCCGTTAGGAACCCCTCCTCATTGTGGTAAACCCTACCTTTCATGTTAGGAAAAAAGATACCATGTTTTGTGTCTTTTGGTATACATCCTGAATACTATCACAGGGACTGTTCTGTTTTTCATTCCTTTTTGCCAAAAACCATCAGAGGGTACCTTAACTCATTAAAACTTTTCATAAAAATTGAGAGACTTCAGGCTTTAGCTCATACAAAGATGGCTTCTGAGTCATCTAGCTGGGCATCCCCCTTTTACCTAAAAAAACAAAATAGAGGCGACATGTTCATAGAATAGAACCCTGCTTCTTTTAGTTGGTTTAAGTTAGACGTCTGTTTTGAAGCACTTGAACAGTCCTTGGACCGTTTGGCTGTCATAACTGTCCCTACTGTTGGGATCCCTTGGGAGGCCAACTTGTGGAAGAACCTGAGCATGTCCAAACCCAACTGACCAAATGACCGATTTGGTTCTGAAGAGAGAACCAATGCCAATTCTTTCTGAAGGAATGGGGGGGGATTCCCCCAGTTGTTAGTCCAAAATGATGTCCCAGGTAGCCTAATGGAGGTATGTTAATGTACCTCTCTACCATATGGTATTTCTCTGGAAGCTCATAAAAAGAGAAGACAAAAAACAGAGCTTATTTCTCCTTATGCCACGTCACCTGCTTTTGTAAGAGACCCAAATAAAGAATGTTTAACTTCTCTGAGTTGCTGTTTAAAGCTCTCATGGCCTTTCAGTCTTATCAGTTTTCTTCTCCACCTTTTCCTGTTATCCTTCTTAAGAGGAAGTGGAAGTCCTCCTGTGAGGAAGAGTGATCTTTAGACTCGAGTCTGAGGGCTTGGATTATGCATCTCAAAGGCATTCACCTTTGGGTTTCGAATCTGAGCTGGAATGACACCCTGTCTTCTGATTCTCCCCCGATGTAGAACTCACCTTTGGAAATACTATTTATGAAATGATAGAATATTTCAAATGGCTGAACAAGCAAATGTCAGAGTCACAAAAAACATACTTTGACCTCCAGATAATGGAGTTGTCCAAACCCTGTGTTATCCCACCAGTTTGAGTAGCTCTAGATGATACCATAATGTTAACTTTTTTGGCTTCAGACTTTCTTCCCCTGCACCTAGGAAGCCAGACAGGTTTTATAAGATTCCAGAGTCTCACAAGTTTGTATGTAAAAACCCTTCATCTGATTCTGCTTATAGGTTTACTAGAATTGTATAGGTTTAAACTGCTGCCTTCCACCAATGCTTTCCCTAATGACAAAAATGCTGGGGTCATGGACAGCTGTGGTAAAAAAAAGTTTGTGTCAGCCACTCTGTCCTTTAAACCTATCAACTGTCAAACACACAGCAAGGTTGTTCCCCTTGTTGGCTTCCTCCCAGTTAAGTGGAGGACAGAAACATTCATAAAAGGGGACCCATCTTTTGACCTGGGAAATTACAGACCCATTAATTTGACCTGATAAATAATGACATAGGAAACCTCCAGACACTGGACCCGACCCAGTTCGGCTTTCTTAAGGGCAGGTTATGCCTACTGAATCTGGTGGATTACTTTGAGAAAGTCACTAATGCCGTGTATAAGGGTAAAAGAGTGCATACTGCGTATCTTAACCTGGCTAAGGCATTTGACACATTTCCTCACTCAGGTATTAGAAATAAATACTGGGCATAAATCTTTGTCACCAGATGGATAGCCAGATGGCTCACGGACAGGACACATGGTTAAAGTGAGTGACTACAGATCCAGCAAGAGGCCAGTTACTAGTGGTGTGCCACAGGGCTCAGTGCTGGCACCACTCATATTTGGAATATACTTCCCTGAAGTCAAGATTAATGTGGAAGGCCTCTGGATGACAGTATTTGCCAATGACTGCAAGCTGGGGCCAGTCACTGAATCCCCTAATAATGTAGATATCCTTTAGGAGGGTCAAGATCAGACAGATGATTGGTACAAGAACCATGGCCTAAAACTGAATATGAAAAAATGCATTATCATACTCTTTGGGAGTCAAATACCCCTGTAAATTACAACATCAGTAGCACACCCCTAAGAGTTGAGATATAGGTACACAGATCGATAGTAGCCTGAACATGACCATCACATGTCCACAAGGTTAGGATGTCCCTCTATGTGGCAAGTAAAAGTCTGGCATCCAGATTCAAGGAAATTATAGTCCCACTGTACTCAGCCCTCATTAGACCAGTAGTCTAGTACAATGCACCATTTGGCATGTACTTGACTGGGCACTTATAGCAGCTGGAGTGACCTCAGAAGTTCCTCACAAATAAAATACAGGTTGTAATAAACATATCCTATGTGGATAGACTAAAAGCCCTATACCTTTAGTCTATGTCCTACTGACTGTTAAGGGGTAGCCTATGTCTGACCTACAACACACTCACAAATCCAGCCCTGATGGAGCTGCTACACATCTGCAAGTCAAACAGTGCGAAGGTCACCCATTCTAGGGATATAAACTTAAGTCAGCTACTCAAACAAAACATATTGGAGAGACAGATATGTCTCAGAGATTGCCCCTTCTTTTGAACAGGCTTCCTGTTCAAATTAAGCAGAGCCCTTCTCTGGCTCTCTTTTAAATGCAATTTGTATTAATAGAGGGAGAATTAGAAATTCACACCTGGTGTATTGCATATGTCCTTTATGGACAACGACAGTCTGTAAGATTCTCAATGCATAGGCATAGTTCCAAGCCATCCTCATGACCCAAGGGGCCATGTATTGGATAAAATCAAATTATAATGGCTATGCTTGTAGGGGCTCTTAAGACATTAGCCTAGTAATCTCCTTTGAAACAATTTTGTATAACATGGCTAAAGGGGTGGCTGATGTGCTAGACTCTAAGACTGTATTTCTTAGAAGACATGATTAACTGTACCTCCCAGGTAGCAATGAATTGTACTGAGTATAGGTATGGTGCACTTGATGCCTCTTCTGGAGAAGCTGCCACTGTTCAGTCCTCAAAGGATTTGCTTGGCTTGAGGCTTCAGTCTCCCGCGGATGATGTAAATACAAACCGCTGTACACTCTTCTAGATAAAGACAACTTTTTTGGCATTTCCTTTCCATACATTTTTAAGAAATTAGAGGAAAGGAGCAGGATTAAGTAATAGCTTCTTTCCCTTATTCCACAGTTTCAGGAAAATTATCCCTTAAAATCTCAATATTTTTTTCATAAGCCCCAAAAGGCTTCACAACAAAAAAGCTAAAGGTTGAAAGGAAAAGGGGGAAAATGACAAGACAAACTAAAGTCTAATTTTTAAAGGACTCAAATGATCCTTTTCAGACAGAAATATTAACTTTTGACTACCTTCTTTAATCAACCCTCGCACCTTCGCCATTCCCCTTTCAAAATTGCAGGCAAGTAATGTTTGGGTTTTCAGCATTGCTAGACTTCAGTGGAACACTCTTCCAATTCTCTCCGGGATCCCTAAAGTCTTACCAGTTCACCATCATCTCATCTTTAAATCATATCAGATTTGTTACTTCAAGTAATCATAGAAACTGTTCCAGCCAAACAAACGGAAATTATTTTACTCCAGACTTGACTTGGTCTCAAAGAAAAAGGGAAGTTGAGTATCAGTTTTGGATGTCTATTCTAAACACCTTTTTTAAAAATCCCTAAATTCAAGGTGTTCAGCCTTCAAAATCTCTTGCACCTTCTTTTTTCCTCAAGTAATCCTAGCTATTGTAGACTTAAAGGATACTTGCCTGCATATCCCTATCCACACAAAGCAGTCAATTTTTAAGATTCTGTACATTTGGGATATATTTCTACTATGCCGTTTGGCTTTTACATTCCCAGTGTGTTTTTACAAGATGTTTAGCTCCTGTCATAATGTTTTGCAGACTCCAAGGCATCCATATCTGTCTTTACTTGAACCACTACTTGATCTAGGCTACTTCCGAACAAGAAACTTTGAAGGCCCTTCACTTTATAACCAGCTTACTTCTCCACATAGGTTTTACTCTGAACCTAAAGAAGTCACCTTAGATCCATCCCATTCTTTGGTGTTCCTCTTATATCTTCTGGACATCACCATTCTTCCTCTAGAGCTTACTTCCTGTCTGTGACAAATTTTGTCACAGCTATAGTATACCGCATACAGCCTACCTTGATCTGGCCAAGGCGTTTGATACCATTCCTTACTCAGGAATTATTGATAAACTCACCAAACTAGGCATCAACTCCTATATCACTAGGTGGGTTGCAAGTTGGCTCACAGATAGAACACACAGTGTGAAAGTAGCAGACTCTAAGTCAGTCTGCCGACCAGTCACGAGTGGAGTCCCACAGGTATTGGTCCTGGGTCCTCTCCTGTTTGGCATCTACTTCTCAGAAGTCCAGGCCAACACAAAGGGACTCTGGCTGACCAAGTTTGCATACGACTGCAAGCTGGGAGCCATTATTAACTCCCCAAGTGATGCAGACATCCTACAGAAAGGCCTGACAGAGACCAATGACTGGTGACAAAACCATGGCCTTAAGTTTAATGCCACAAAATGCATCATCATCCCCTTTGGTAAAAACTCAATTCCCACTAATTACCACATTGATGGGAGCCCACTGAACACTGAAGGCCTTATAAGAGATCTAGGGATTCAGGTTGACAGCAACCTCTCCTTCGACAACCACATTGCCACTGTGGTCAGAAAGTCCTTCTATGTGGCGCATCTCATTACCAAGGGTTTTGCATCTAGGAAGAAAGAGGTCATAGTCTCTCTGCTCTCTTCCCTCTTTAGACCAATCATCAAGTATAATGCCCCATTTGGCATGTACCTCACTAGACACTTGCAACAGCTGGAGAGGCCACAGAAGTACCCCACAAAGAGGATTCTAGGCATTAAACACATGTCCTACATGGACAGACTCAAAAGATTCCAGCTATTCTCTGTTTCATATCGCCTACTTGGAGGCAATCTCTGTTTGACTTACAACACCATGTCTGATCCAACTCTGTTAGAAATGCTACATCTAAAGAAATCCCAATCCCTCCACACCACACGGTCCAGAGACCTCATGCTCATTGCAACAATCAACAGAGCATGCTTGAGGGACAGGTTCATAACCCAGCGACTGCCCATGCTCTGGAATAGACTTCCCATACATGTCAAGCAGAGCACCTCGCCATCCCTCTTCAAGAGAAATCTTGATGAGTGGATGGGAAATAGAAAGTTCACCCTGAGATCACTCCAGTGGCTCTAATTGATAGTGGTACTGGGAACTAACGTCGGGTGGCACGAGGCCAAGGCACTTCTATGGGCTAGGCTTGTAATGGCTCCAGGGCCGTTAGCCTAGTACACACCTATGAGTGTATAGTTTATTCATCAACCTGGGAAAAGTTCAGTTGTGTAAGGACTTAACATAACAATATATGTCCTACTTGTCAATGTCACACTATTCCTTACTAGAGGGATATCCTACAAGGGTAACTATATATCCAGCTAGCATACTAAAGCTTGTGCCCTTCCATGTGCTGTATGTCAGGTGTATGTTGTAGCTCTAAAGCGTAAGGTACATAAATGATGTGTGAGCACAAAGTCCTCAGAACTGAATTGTTCCAGAAGAAGAAGGGCAGCACATGAGGAAAAAGGAACATGGTACATGTACATCAAAAAAGAAGTCCCCTTGGCCAGAGGAAAAAGAGAAAATCCTACAGGGGGAAGAAGGGAAGGAATGAATATTACCACAGTGACAAGGATGACATCTATTTTTACAATAAGTTCTTACACAGCTGTACTATGTCCTTCCTTAGTTACTATTGCAGTATTCCTTACTGTAGGGAGAAGTACTTAAGCTGTGGTAAAGAAAGGGGGGAGGAGGAAGAAGGGACTGAGGAAGCTTCCAAAAAAACCCTGGAGGACAAAATCCTGTTGTGGTCCTTAAACATATCCAACTTGTATTGCTTGGTGAAGATGTGCATAGAAGACCAAGTAGCAGCTTCCACAATGGATCTAGCATTAAGACCCTTAAAAAAAGCGCCAGAAGAGGCAACTACATTAGTAGAATGAGCTCTCTGTATATAATTTAACGGGGATAGAGCATTGATCCCATTGGGCAAATTTCAGTCTCAGCCTAGACATAAATATGAAGCTATTTGCCATGAGTAACGAAAGGAGATGGCTTTAAAAGTCCAAGAAGAAATGGTTTGTTTAGAAACTGCCAAAGCTAATTTGTTGTCCTGAAAAGAAAAAAAAGTTGCCCAGATTTCATAGTATTTTTAGTCTTTCTAAAATAGTATCTGAACTGTATCTTCAGATCCAAAAAAAATGGGAATCCTATTACTGCTATTTTATGGAGAATGAATGAAAGAAGGAAGATGGATGGTCTGGTTCAAAGATGTTAACCTTAGGCATAAAAATAGAATTAGTTCTAAGAGACTTTCTGTCTCTGTGAAAAACTAGAAAAGGAGGAATAGCCATGACAGCCTTAAGTTCAGAGACTCATCTGACAAAAGTATGAGCCACCAACAAGACAGTTTTCCAGGTACATAATTTCAAAGTAGAAGAAGGGTTCAAACTGTGACTGAGTTATCTTTTCAAGAACATAGTTCAGGTCCCAGGAAGGAAGAATGGGCTTCCTTTGAGGCCAATACAAAGGATGCCTTTCAGAAACTGACCTCATATCCAGATGAAGGTGGTGGATCAGCAGAACTGGCTGACAAATGAGCTTTACTAGAAGAATATATCCGACCAGAACTGAGCAATTCACACAGATGGGAAAGAACAGTAGGAATACCCACCAGAAGTGTGTCCTGTTTATTGTTGTGACACCAGTAAGAAAAATGTTTCCATTTAGCAACATACGATTTTCTTATAGTGAATTTTCTTGCCTCCTGCAAAACCTGAAATACATACCCAGAAAAATGGTGCTAAAAGAAATCAAAACCCTATCATCCAAAGTGCCAGTTGTAGGGTGAGATGAGGAGAGTCCTGTTTGAGTAGATCCATATTATGAGGTAACTTGTGTTGGGTGACCCTGGCCAGGTGAAAAAAAAGGGGAAACTAATGCTGTCTGAGCCAAAAGCGAGCTACCAACAAAATGTTGGGCCTGTCCAACACAATCATCTGTAGGACTTTTGGCAACAGGGGAAGAGTGGGAAATGCATAGAGGGACATTCACGGCATCCAATTTCCAAGCCAGAGGACTTTGCACTCTTGAACAGAACTTGGGGGAACTCTGTTCTGAATAGAGGCCGAAAGAGCCACTTGAGGAGTATCCACCAATGAACAGTGTCCAGGAAAACCTCTCTGTATAACATCCATTCATGAGACCTATGCCTGGCATACAGGACATTGGCAGACCCCACTCTGATGGGACCTCCTGCATATCCACAAAACAAACAGTACCAGAATTACCCATTCTAAACACTTAAACCTTGCCTATGATGTAAATAAGACCTGCTGGAGAGAGAGGCATGTATCCCAGATAAGGTTGCCACCCATCCCGTTGTCAGCGGGGCACTCACGGGTTAAGCCACCTTATCTCCTTGCCCGCTGTATCAAGTAGTGGGACCTGAAAAGTCCCGCTTTTGCGATCGCACTGAATTGCAGTGGAAAAGTCACAATTACTTCCGGCTTTTTTACGGCAATTCAGTTACATCACCAACCCGGATCTGCAGGCAAAGCTGCTGCCTGTTAGGTCTGGGTGCTTTAATTCGTGCAGCAATTGGCTGCAGTTTATGAAAGGGGTGGGGATTGGGGCAGGAAGAGCCCTGCAAAGATCGTGGCTGTAGGAGCACTTTCTTTTAAGCGCTTCTACAGCCGCTAAAAAAGACAGAGATTTTTTTATAACAAGCGATCCAGCCAGCCAGCCATCCTCCATCCAGCCAGCCAGCCATCCTCCTCCTCCTCCTCCATCCAACCAGCCATCCATCCTCCTCCAGCCAGCCATCCTCCATCCAGCCAGTCTGCCATCCTCCTCCTCCTCCTCCATCCAACCAGCCATCCTTCTCCTCCATCCATCCATCCAGCCAGCCAGCCATCCTCCTCCACCAGCCAGACATCATCCTCCGCCATCCAGCCAGCCAGCCATCATCCCCCGCCATCCAGCCAGCCAGCCATCCTCCTCCGACATCCAGCTAGCTAGCCAGCCATCCTCCATCCAGTCAGCCAGCCATCCTCCATCCAGCCAGCCATCCATTCATGCAGCCAGTCATCCATCCATCAAGCCATCCATCCAGCAGCTACTCCCATCAACCAGATAGCCACTCCAGCCAGCCCTCAGCCATCATGCAGCCAGCCATCCATCCATTCATGCAGCCAGCCATCCATCCATTCATGCAGCCAGCCATCCATCCATTCATGCAGCCATCCATCCATCCATTCATGCGGCCAGCCATCCATCCATCCATTCATGCAGCCAGCCATCCATCCAGCCAATGCATCCATCCATTCATTCAGCCATCCATCCAGTCATTCATCTATCCAGCTGCTACTCCCACCAACCAGCTAGCCACTCCAGCAGCCATCCGTCATACCCATAACAGCATCTCCTTCACCACTCTGGTGGTGATGTCACGGTGTAGGGTGTGGCCAGTGTCATATTGGCCACACCCCCATGTCCCACTTTGGCCCGGTTAAAAGGTGGCAACCCTAATCTCAGAGACTACCCCGTCTATGGAACAGGCTCCCCATCAATGTGAAGCAGAATTTCTCCCTAATCCAATTCAAGTGCAACTTGGACAATTGGCTGGGAAATTGGAAATTCATCCCTGGTTTGAGTTCCTCCGTAATCCAATTCAAGTACAACTTGGACAACTGGAAGGGAAACTGGAAATTCATCCCTGGTTTGGCACCTATGTCTCTGATGTAAACAGGTAACGTGTAAATGGTTCATCTCCCAGGCCCATGCTTACACCCTCGTCAGAGATTTGGGATGCATGCTTAAAAAGGCCCATGTGTCGTTAGCCTAGTAAACACCTATGAAGATCTGCCCTGGTTCTGTTCAGTTTTTTTTTTTTTTTTTTTTTTTAAACAAAAAGCATCTTTGTTAAATGTTCATGTGTGACATAAGCAATCTTACATTTATATAAATGAAAATAAACCGTAATGACACAATCTCAGTTGCAAACATTATACCTTACAAACTGTGCCAACACAACTCTAGCAGTAAACATTATACATCACTTTTAATATATCCAGGCATTGTCAGTCAACCATTTCATAGCTCGTTCAAAACCTGCCTTTCTTTGAAACTTTTTTCCTCCTTTGCATGTATTGAGCTCACATTTTCCATTTTTTCCTGTGTAATGTGCTCCTACCTTTTCAAAGGTACCAGTTCCAGTTGTTTTATCTCTGTTACTATCTTTATTACTTCTAATAAAGTTGGTTTATACTTTGATTTCTATTTTCTAGGAATTGCTTTTTTGGCAGCCATCATAATTAGAGTCGGCAAGGCCTTACTTTTGGCAGCCGTCATAATTAGACTCAGCAAGGCCTCATTATGTCTAGGCAATTCTGATTCTGTATTATAGCACAAAGAAAATCATTTCCCTACTTACTCCAATTTGCTCACCCAGCATCTCTGACAGTGCAGACTGCAGGGAGTCTTTAAAGTCCACCAACTCATTGCACTCCCAAGATGTTTGCAGTTACCTCTTTTTTTTCCCCATCACACCTTCAATATTTGCTGTCTACCTGAGGAAAAATTCTTTGGAGCCTGCTTAGAGTATAAAAATACCTATGTAAACACTTCCAGGCAAAGATTTTGTTGCCTGTTTGGGAGGCATACATATATCCCCCATTGTTGCTTTGTGAATTGCTTATCCAATC
Organism: Protopterus annectens; assembly: GCF_019279795.1. Taxonomy (NCBI): domain Eukaryota; kingdom Metazoa; phylum Chordata; order Ceratodontiformes; family Protopteridae; genus Protopterus; species Protopterus annectens. The sequence goes on along the minus strand of NC_056728.1, from coordinate 573,755,632 downwards.
TCTCTTCCCAATCTTTCCTAACCTCCTCTGATTAATTGTTCCAGTTGTCATGCAATATTTTATATGCTGTATTAATTATTCCTTTTTTAATGGCAGCTTCTGTTCTAGAGTCTACCGAAAACTCTACTAGTGCTGGCCTTTCATGTAGGACACCCTATTTCTTTCTCTGCCTATACTCTGCCTTCCAACCTGCAGTCCGAATAAATTCTTGGCCTCTTCCCATTCTATTACAATTCTCTCTCTAGTTATTTGCTCCCAATACCTTGATTCCTTTGCCAGTTTTCTCCAATAAATTCCAGCCCCCTCTTGCCTATTGTTTATATCCCTAATTGCAGTCATCCCTATAGGCAGAATCTCCTTTCTCCATTCCCGTGTTGGCTTAGTTCTTAGAATACTTTCTGCTACTTTATGGATATAATATTTTGTATGGTTATTGTTGTTTTTCTTAAAGGCCGTCTTCTGATCTGATGATGTCCGTTTCAAACATTCTGGTTGTCTGATCGGACTTGATCAGACCTTTGAAGCCTTATTGGATCCAGAGCTCCGGCTCCTCCCCTACCCATAATTCCCTTAGTTCTACCTCAAATACTTGCATCTTGTTTGCTGCTCCGGCTCCTCCCCTACCCATAATTCCCTTAGTTCTACCTCATATACTTACATCTTGTTTGCTGCTTGAACGATGCATATGTGCACAGACCTGTCTAGCAGTTGGTTATATGTTTTTTTCTCACTGCTTCTCCTCTCCTACCATGAGAGTTTTTCTCCACATTATTACTTTCATTAGTATAGTTAAGGTTTTCTGTAGTTAGTTTAGATAATTTATCTTGTTAGGAACTTTGAGTAGTTTAGTTAATTGGCCGTTTTTGGGGGTTAGAATTATTACTAGTTTTTAAAAAAAAGTACGGTTTAAGTATTATTGTAGATATTGTTACTCTGCCTTTATACTTGACATTTTTTTCTGTTGTGTCTTCATTATGTTGAGTCTGTTGGATTTAAGAAATGCTCAGAGTGTGGGCACAAACTTCCTGCCCTGGACCCACACTCCAAATGTGTTTATTTCCTTGGTGCCACACATCTTGATGTAGACTGCCAGTCTTATGGAGCATTTAGTGCTATTCTGCATTCTTTGGACATACACAGACAGCTACGCTTCTACTTGGACAGAACTAAAGCTTTCAGAAAGACTGAGCAACTTTTAATGGCATATGCTGCAGGATCACAAGGAAAGGCTATCTCAAAACAGACTATTTCAAAATGGATAGGCCATTGCATTCGTTTCTGCTACTCACAGCATGGCAAATCAGTGCCTAAGGGCATTAGTCCTCATTCTACCAGAGCAGCAGCCACTTCAGCAGCCTTCCTCAGAGGAGTACCAACCAAAGACATCTTAGAGGCTGCAACTTGGAGTTCAGTGCACACTTTTACAAAGCACTACCACTTACCTCTCTACACTAAATCCAGAGCAGGCTTTGCCACTGCAGTTCTGCAGGGCCTCATAGCCTCTTCTAATCCTATTTAGCCCAGCCACCCATACTCAGCTTTGGGATTCAACCGAAGAGTAATGACTGCAAAAGTGAAACACGATGAGCATAGTACAGCTGTGTACCTACCATAAATGTAGATGTTCGAGTGTATTCACTGTTGCAGTCCAGGTTACCCTCCCACCATCCCCCTTTCATTTGCTGGGTCTCATCTATACTTCACTGTTCTATACAACCTATGTGGTGTATTTGCTTGTAGATGAAGGTACTTTTTACTTTAGTGCATGCATGTTTTTTGGCATAATCTATTTAGCCTACCCTTTTGGGGGCACCTGACATCTGGGGCAAGAAAAACTGAAGAAAATGGTGTTGGCTGCATCTTTTATACCCCTGGCGCACTGACGTCAGGGAAGAGGTGACAGCAACCGACACCAGACCAATTCTTTGGAATTCAGGCCGACTGCGGGTAGCCTGCCAGCAGGATAACCCAAGAGTAATTACTGCAACAGTGAATATACTCGAACATCTACATTTATGGTAGGTACACAACTGTACTTTATTTCTCCAGTTAAGTCCATTTAACTGCATTTTTTTACATTCAGTCTGATCAAGGGTACACTATTCTGTCCTCACTTAAAGTATGCATAGCCTGCCTATCTTCCAGGCAACTTTTTTTCTCCTGCCTTCATTTTTAAGAGTCCTATCTTCCCATCTCTTCCCCCACTTTTTGGGGCATTCCTTTCTTGGAGAAACCATCACTCCCCAGTTGAACTGCTGTTTCAGAGTAGTTGCAAAGTTTTTATCCTAGCACACCACCTTTCTGGTAGCAGTTACTACCACTACTTCTGAGTTTCAAGCTGTTTCTGTTAAACTTTGTTACTTTACTTTTCATGAAGCAACATGCTCAGACTTGCATAGTAGCCAATGAAGTGAGTCTGAACTATTCATTTCATCCACGTTCCTTGCACCAGTACAAAAGTGAGTACTTTCTTCACTACAAGGGTATGCACAGGCAGCTCAGATACAGTGCCGAAAATATTCAGCCCCTTTGCAATGATGTCCTGCTTATTGTAGCCTTTGAAAAGGATCTAGTAGGCAAGAAAGTCACTAAGCAGTACTTGTTAACTTGGCTTTCTAGCAGCATTGTTTTCTGTCACGATAGGTACACCATGACATTGCAAATTAGAGGGTGCACAAGCACATTCTGGCAGAGTCATCTTCATTCTTTTGAAATACTATATTAAGTGACATATTTGCCATGACTTGGTCACCTCTGAAAACCTTTGCAAAACAATTGTAGGACACCTTACCATGGGAGTCCATGTAAATACCGTGTGTGTGTTGCAACCTCCTTACCGAACATTCACACACATCGTAAGTCTAACGTAGCATCTCATCACAAAACATTTGCACACACCAAAATCTGTATTTTCCAAAGAGAAAGACAGATGCCTATCCCTACAACCCTCTTTGCTTGCCATCATTAATTCTATATACTTCAAGATCACGCAGTCATACAGAAAGGGTACAGTTGGTAACATATACCAGCTAGCATCCATTATTCCATGCTTGCACAATCCCTATTTTGCCCATTACTTTTCGCCATTGGTATTATTCCACAAATGATAACTTATGTGAGACTTGATCAGTGAGGATTTGCCGATTGGTTTCATGACGCTGTTTCCTTGCAAAATATTAAAAGTTGAAATCACTTCCAGGTTAAGGTCTTCCTTTGGGGTTCCCTGTGCTTAAGAGTATATTGTTGTAGGGTTGCCACCAAATGTGTAAGGTTGTGACTCTGTGCTAGCAGTCCTGCAACCTCTGTGATATCACATGCACAAGTTATTGGTACTACCTTAATGCTACATCTGTGAGTAGAACTTCAGCTGCAGGAGCCAGCAGTTCCCCTCAGCCTTAAGCGGTAGTAAAATTTGTAGGCTGATTTTAACTTTCTGTTGGCCTAGAACTGTAGTCAGGAGAATGCAGTGCATTATGGGTGGGGTAGTGGAATTAGCAGCCTGGGGAAGTTTTTTGTTTTTGTGCAGAGTAGTCCCAGCAGTTTTTCAGCTTGAACTCTACTTGGAGATCTGTGAGTATGGTGAGTGTGTATAACTGATTTCAGAATGTCTCCCATTTTATTTGTTCTTTCTTGTCAAAGATGTGCTTTAGGCACGTTTAATCTCTGCTTGAAACTGCTTTGGAAGTTAAAGTGGTAATTTCTGTGGTATGCTGACAGTTTCATTTGTTGAGGAACAGCTGCTTAAAGTGTTAACTGGTAGTCCTGACTGCCTTGATATGGTATCAAGAGGTAATCTAATACAAGGTTTCAGAGAGGTGCAGAGTGTGATGAGTGTACTTTGATTACTTCAGAAGGTGACGCTCAGTTTGATAACTTAGATGCAGGTAAGAAAGTGGGAAGGCTTTTGTTTAAGGTGAAGTTGTATTAATTTTGTACATTTGTATAAAGAAACTCAGAATTGCAGATTGAAAATACTGGTTAAAGTTGAACCTTACGCTCCTTGTAGAAGGCTCCTTAGAGTAAAGTTTATATTTGTTTACTGACATTTGGTTACTGGGAAAGCCTGAGTGGACAGGTGTCCATTTTCAGCGGAGGCCTGGGGAGAAAAGCTCCAAAGTATTACAAAATAATTTTGAGAACAATGATTTTACAAGCTTCAAAAATTATACAAAAAAGTATAAAGTTTAAATAATACCAGCATAGACATAGTATGACAACATTGGTTAAAAATAAACGCCCAGTTGGATAATTTAGATGCAGGTAAGAAAGTGTGAAGCCTTTTGTTTCAAGTGAAGCTTATCACTAAGTACAGACCTAGCCTAATACTTGGTGGCGACATTCACCCCAACCCTGGCCCATCCACTTCTGGTATATGTACCCCCTCTACTAGTAACCTAAGCTACAATCAATAGACCAACTAACTCTCTCCTAGTCTGTCATCTCAATATTAGAAGCATTAATAACAAGGTACATGAACTGCATGCACTCCTGGCTGTCCACTCCCCTGAGATCCTCTGTCCATCTAAAATCTGGTTAAAACATAACACTACAGACAAGGAAGTGTTACCACCTGGGTATAACATACACAGGCTGGATTGTGTTTCGAGGAAGGGGGGAGGGGTAGATATACTCTTCAAATCTGAGTTAAATGTGACCATAGATGTAACGCATCCACCTCAGATTAATAACTCCGAAATTCTTGCAACTAGATTGAAACTCAACAAAAGTAAATGCATTAATATCATCGGCATGTATATTCCCCCAGGTAACAATATAACTACACTTGAAGACATCCTGCACTGGCTATCATGTCACTACCCCCAAGAAACCGTAATACTCAGGGATTTTAACATAGACCGGAGCACCTGTTCCTCAGAATTCCCATCAACCCATATTAACCTGCATGCTTTTAAATCAAATCATATCCACCCCTACCAGGCTAGATAAACCTAACCAAAAAGAAAGCATACTCGATTGGGTACTTATAAATAGTCACCCCCCAGCTGTACACCGCTGGTACCCTCCCCGACGATCTAAGTGATCACCTTTTCACTTACATAGTTAAGCACAAAGCCATTAATCCCCAACAACCCTTACTCTGAAAAGTTATAAACAAAAAATACTTTTACCCTGCCAAATTCCAACAAGAACTTAACTCGTGTAACTGGTCTATTCTAAAACACCTCCCCTTAGAGGAGACAGTTGCATACTTTAATAACAAATTTCTTGAGATCCTAAATTTGCATGCACCTACTCGTTTAAAGAGAACAAAAACTGCACCATTGCTTTCTAAAGAGTCTAGACTCAAAATTACCCATAGAAACAAATTATGGGCTTTATGGCGTTCTACTAAAGACCCCCAAGATCAAATTAAATATATGCAGTCTAGGAACGAAACCAAAAAATCCATTTTACAAGACAAAAAACAATACTACTGCAACTTACAGACAGTAAGTCAAAACAACCCTCAGACGTTTTGGGCAGGATTGAATAGTCTACTTCATCCTGGACAAACTTCTACCCCCATCACAGCTGCTACTATTGATAAACCCCTGATGATGTTTCAGATAGTTTTACCAATTCTTTACTGAGAGAATTCAAGCCCTAGCAAGCCAACCACCTCCTAGCTCCCCTGGTCCTGAAAGTACCACTCCTAGAAACCTACACTCATTCAGCTTCCAACCAGTGGCCACGTCATTTATCCATACCTTGATCAAAAAATTAAAACCCACCACACTCTCTGATGATCAACTCCCAGCTGAATACCTTCAAAAATCAGCTGATGCTATTGCCTCCCCAGTATCAATACTAATTAATCAAACCATAACCGAAGCTAGAATTCCCACCATCTGGAAAATATCCTGTGTAATCCCACTTCATAAAGGAGGCAGCTCTACTGAATTTACCAATTATAGACCGATAGCCATACTCTTTCCACTTGCAAAGATTATGGAAAAATGTATTCACAGACAACTCATGCACCACCTAATCCAGGATCACCTCATGGCAGATACCCAACACGGCTTCCGTCCACACCACAGCACTACTTCAGCCCTACTAGCTTTCACCAACACCATAAACCATAATTGTAACAACAATCACATATCCTCCGCCCTCTTCTTGGATCTTTCCAAGACATTCGACATGGTTGACCACCAACTTCTAATACACAGCCTGCAAACATTCTGTCTAGATACCAAGGCCCTTCAATGGTTTACATCCTACCTGAATGGGAGACAGCATGCTGTTCTTTGGCAGAACAAAAACTCTAACCTCCTACCCAACACCCTTGGAGTACCACAAGCATCTATACTAGGGCTCCTGCTGTTTTCCATCTTCATTAACGACCTGTATACTGTCATCCCAAAAGTCAGCTGTATCCAATACGCTGATGACTCCACCCTGATCTGCTCCGCCACATCTCCAACAGACTTATGCTCTGCTACCCAGTCCACCTTTAACACTATAGAAAACTGGCTTTCTGAACGTCGTTTGATACTAAATGCCCAAAAAACTAAAATGCTGTTATTCTCACCAACACAAAGATCTCCTGCTTTTACCTTTACCATAAATGCAAATGATGGCACATTAATCTCCCCTGACCCCTCTACAAAACTACTAGGTGTCTTTGTAGATAATCAAAAATTCGACCTACATGTAAACCAATCAATCAAAACCATCAATAAAAAACTAGGGTCACTTTACAGAATAAAAGCCTTCCTAACCCTTCCAGCTAAAATTGCCATAGCTCGCTTTCACCTTCTCTCAACACTTTTGTACGCATCCCCCTATATTCTCTAATATAAACAAGACTGTACTTAACAAACTCTCAACCTGCTATAACCACATCGCCAGGTTTGCCACTTGGCTGCCTTTTAGGACATATCATTGCATCAATCTTAACCAGCTTGGGTGGCTTGAACTACCCAGTCTAATTCAGTATAACCAACTGATCATGGCTTATAAAATCCTTTATAATCCGGGTAATACTCCTGCACTTAAAAATCTTATCACCCCCTATCACAGTCCGTGACTGCTTAGATCCTCTAACAGACTACTAATTCAGACAAGCAAAATTAACAATCCAGCTGGTGACCGTCTCTTTGCAAACTCTGTAGGCAGATCCTGGAACTCACTTCCAGCTGACATTACTTACTCTCCTCCCTAGGTCAATTTAAAACTAGACTCAAACAACATCTGACACTAAACTGGCTATGTCATTGTATCAAGCCTGGCTAACACTCTTCTAGATTGTGTAAAATCTATTAATCAGCTACTGTTTAATTTACCCCTGGCTTTCATCAGGGTTTAATTTTAACCTATGGAACATGTTTATTATTGTTTGCTTATGTACTCTTTGTCAAAATTATAATTGTAACATGTTTTTAATGTTTCTGTTTACCTGGAGCTTTTCTTCCCAGGCCTCCGCTGAAAATGGACGTGCATCCAGTTGGACTATCCCGGTCAACAAATGTAAAATAAATAAAATAGTTACAACCTTTTTAACAATGATTTAATTATTAGAGACATTTTAGTCAGCTTTTAGAAGTTTATGTTCATGTAATGCTTATAAGATTTGCAGTGTGAAGTGAGGAAAAAAAATCAGGGTTATGGCATATTTAAATAATGGGAGAGAAAATGACTGAAGTTAAGAAGTGAGTGAAGGAGGACTAAGGAGGTGTAAGTTATGATTAGGAACTTGTTCATATTTAGGGATATAGTTAATCCTGGGGATGACCAAGAACATAGCCAGTTTTTTTCTAGGAAGTCTTTCAGAAGGGTTTTAAAGGACTGGATGTGAGGGAATTAACATAAATGGATATAGGTAAGGAGCACCAAGTATTGGCAGCTTGGTATGAGTAGAGACCATGATCAGCAGATTTGACAGGCCTGTGTACAGAGAGAAGCTCCTCTGTATACACCTTCACTAAACTCTACAGGATGGCTGCATTCTTAAGGTCTAGGACTGCCTTTGGTAGGTTAGTTCAGTCCTTTTGGGCCTCTTGAACAATTCTGCAGTTCAATAACCAACCACCCTTGCATCTTCTTCAGTTCTGGGAATCACTCATTCATTATGAATACTGTAGCAATGATTTTCAGTCAGGACATAGTACAGTTGTATAAGAACTTAACATAACAGTAGATGCCCTATTGATCAGTGTTGCATTTTTCCTTCCCACCCTTCTTCCTGTCTATATTCTGTTTCCATAATCTCATAGCCACTCTCTTTTTCACTTCCCTCTGTCCCTATACTGTGGACAGCATCTTGGAATTAAAGGGGCTTCCATACCACTTCATGCTTTGCCCCTCCAAGCTGGCCAGTTTCTCTTTCTCATGGGTTTTTAGGCTGCTGGCTTGGAGATGTAGACTTTTGGCCTATATAATCCTACGCTTACAAGATGAGGTTACAAGTCGGATATACGATCCTGGGAAGTTAAAGCTTTGGTGTTTGGCATTTGCTGCAAATTTAACCACTTTCAAATTTTGCTTTTTGTGAAGCCTTGAGGTTAGCAAGGATGGAAGTGCCATAAAATAGTGAGGGGAAGAAGTAAGTAGTGACAAGTGTTATTTTAGTTGTGTTGGTGAGAACATTTTTGGCTCTATAAAGCAATGTATAACTGTACCTCAAAATATCAGAAGACTTCAAAAATTAAGTAACTTTATAAAGGTACTAATTGGGTTTCTTAACAATGAGTGCAAGTGTTCCTGTTTTGACACTGGCTACAAGTCTTAGGTGCAAGCAGCGTGTTCACACTTGCACAGCTGTCTTACTTGATTTATATTGACATGAGTACCCTCTGCAATTTGTTATTTGTTAAAATGACAGATATTTCTTTCTGTTGTGAAATGTGCATATTATTCTCTCTTAAAAGTATTAGTAGGTTTGAGCTGACTAAAGGTCAGCTTTGAGCATCAAGCCCTTTAGAGCTTTACTGCCAGTGAAGTGAGCCCACCCCTCTGTAGACTTTCAAGGATCAGTGGTCAGCTAATGTTCCATTGCTGGGCAGATGCGTTCTGTTCAGAGAAAAAAAAATTCCACAGTACCTTATGACATATAACTTACCTTTTCTGTAAATCTAAATTAATTAAGGTAGGAGAAAGTATGCTTAATGTCAGTCACATGCATTTGTATAATTTTTAAACAAGAATGTTACTTTTTTGTTTTGTGGTAAAAAGTTGTTAAAACTAATCTGAAACTGTCTTTTGTGGTAAAAGCTGTATTTACCTTTGATGGCTGGGGCAAGTGCTTCTTAGTGTGCTTTAATGGGAAAAGATTACATTTTTACAACTTAGCTGTTTTACTGACATTGCTGCCAGGGATCCCTTGGAATCGGGCATCTATTTTGATTAGCCATGGAAACATACTCCTGGCTCCTTGGTTCTTCCTTTTTCCAGTCCCAAAAAGAAGAAAATTGTTAAACAGCTTTTGCCACCACAGCAGGCTGCGTGGATGCCTCAGCAGTAGGTGGATGACTCTATTGTGGCCAGCAATTTTGTTTTACCACTTTTCTTTTTACCTAGTCCCAGTGGTGTAGTCCTTACAGCAGCCATGGGCTGGGGGATCAACACATCCTTGATAACTGTTGAAATGCCTTTGGCAGAATAGGGAGAGATGCTCATCTGCCCTGGAAGAAGGGGCAGCAGAGAATGTCACTCTGTTTAGCTGGAAGGTTGTGCCAATTTCTTGGGAAGATGTTCCTGGCAAAGGTTGATCTGTTTCTTTAGACATTTGTGTTAAAAAAAAAAAAAAAAAAAAAAAGCTTAGATATCTGTCTTTTTTTCTCTGTTACTCTGGACAAGAACCATTTATTGCGCCGCTTAGCTCAGGCTCTGGACCCTTGCGATAGGGCTTCTTCTGGTAAAATAAGACAGTCTTCATTGTATGAAGAGATTCAAGAGTTTGAACCTCAAAATGATTGTGAAGGGACAGATCATGTTGTCTCTACAGATTTCCGATTCAAATTTTGAAGAGAGTTTGGATTTGGGCAGTCATTCCGAATGATTCTTTTTCTCTTTCTCTGAAACCATTTCCAGAATTAATCAGTTGTTTCAGTGGGAAAACAGTGATGTTTCTCAGTCCCTTAGGAACTGTTCTGATCTGTTACAACTGGAATTTCCAGAAACTACTCCTATTTATTATTTTTGTTCTTTTTGCTGTGGGGAGATGCTTTTATCACAGCCTGCAACTTCACTGAAAGCCAGCCTATTGTCCCTAAGAAAGCAGACAGACTGTATAAAGTTCCTCAATCTTTTTATATACTAAACCTTTGGTTAATACTAATTCATTTCCTTCTGACTAGGATGCCAAGGCTTTTGATTGATTTATGTAAAAGGTGTATTCTACTGCAAAACTTGTTTCTAATTCTCAGCTGCCAAGCTCATGTGTTTGAAGTTTATGCTTGCCTCTTGGGAGAATGTGAAGAAGATATTGGCATTGTTTTCCTTTTCTGAGGAAAACTCTGCTTTGTTTAACTTAGTTGATCCTGTATCTGAAGTGACTACCCACTATGTTAAATGTGCATATGGTATGTGCTACTACCACTTCCAGGGCTACTACTATTGGAACTGGTATGAGGGGATTTGCCTGACTTCATTCTCAAAATCTCCCAGAAGATGTTAAAAATTAAAGTTTGGATTCCCCTTAGACAGAGAGCTAGTTTCTGGACTTTCTGCTGTAGAGGTCATTAAAAAGTGTGATGAGAGACGAACACTGATCCAAGGGATCTCCAAGATTTTTCAGTCTTTCTCCAAATTTGCTGAGGGATTTAATGCTTCCTTTACCACCTTCTTAAAAGCAGAATAAACAGACTCAGCAGGCTGCTGGTAAACAAAATCAGTGGCACAGAGGTTCTAAAAAGAAAACAAGACCTCTAGAGAATAGTCCCTCAGTCCTTACAGAAAGTCTGAACCTCCATTTCTGTCTTTGTCAACCTGTAGTTTCAGACAGATGAGTTTGAGAATAATCTGTCAAGGTTACAGATGGCATTGAGGGTCTCTTTCACCTTTTCAGGGATTCTTCCTCACCTACCAGACCAAACTCATGTTTTTTCCTCCTGTCATTCAGTATTTGTTCGCTCATGGTGATAAAAGCTGCATGTTCTCCTCATTTAGAGGAAGGGTTTTACTTAAGAATGTTGTTCTTCTTTCGGCTTTTCCCGGTTAGGGGGTCGCCACAGTGGAACTCCGGTCCGCTAATGATTGGTAGTAGATTTTTACGTTGCCAAGGTGCCAGCCCGACGTCCAGCCTTCAACGAAGGCACGCCCATTCACGCATGTCTTTCGAACGCCACTCGACCGCGGGGAGGACATGCAGACTCCACACAGAAGGCACTTCAGCCAAGAATCGAATAGGAGAACCTCTTGCTGTGAGGCGACAACTCTACCGTTGCACCACCGCGGCTCTTACTCAAGAATGTTAATGGTGCAAAAAAAGCAAGGTTCTTGGAGACCAGTTTTGGATCTTTCCTTTCTGAACCTGTTTGTAATAATACCAGAGTTGAAAAAGTTGAAAATGTTGTCCCTTCAGAACTTGTTAGTCTTTATTCCTCATTTGAGTTAAATGTAAAATAAGCATAATATTACATGCCTGTAGATCCAGATTTTAGGCATTTCTTAAAGTTTTCTGTGACTGGATCATAATATCAGTTGTCTGCATTATCCTTTGGTCTTCCTTCTGCTCCATTATCCTTTGGTCTTCCTTCTGCTCCAAGGGTGTGGTCACAAAGTGTCTAGCTCCTATGACAGTCTTTTGCAGACTTCAAAATATTCATCACATTTTCCTTATTTTAGACAATGTGCTTATATTTGCAAAGTCTTTTTCAAAGTGTCAGGAGTCTCTCATTTGGGTATGGTATTTCCTACACAGGCTAGGATTCAGAGAGAACACACAGAAGTCTTGTCTGATTTCTTCTGCCAGGATTGTTTTCCTGGGGTGCCTGGTGGACAGCTCGTTTTAAAGAGCATTTCTTTTACAGGAAGTAAAGTAAGTCTTTTACAGGAAGTAGATCTGTATTTACATCTGTTCCTGAGTTTTCTAGTCAGACAACTGTTTCAGCAAGAGAATTACTCAGGATTCTGATGGCAACTGTGGTTCTCATGATACCTCTTGCAAGACTCCGTGTGAGAAATTCCACTGGTGTCTGGAATTTTTGTTGGTCCCAGCATCAACATCCTCTGACATTTCTGATTCTAGTTTTGTGGTGGGGAGCCAAAATTTCTCATAATCCAGGTCTCCCCCCTTCTCTGTTGCTGTGCCAGCACATTCAGTCACAGCATACTCCTCAGACTTTTCACTGCGGTGGTGTGTCTATGGGAATAAAACTGTAGGGTTTTTAGAACAAAAAAATAAGACCAAAACATACAAACATAAAAGAAATGTTAGTTCTTATAAAAGTTCTCAGTTCTGTCAATGATCTGAAGTCTCCTGGACCTCTCAAAGTGTTTACAGACAACACCACATTGATGTGGTACATAAACTAGCAAGGGGGAACCGGGCTTCACCTTCTGTGCATACTAGCCATGGTAGCCTGGGATATAGCATTACAGCACAATCTGATCTGCAGGCACCTTACATACCGTCGGTACAGAATTGTGTGGCAGACAAGCTGAACAGGACCAGGACAGTTCCTTACAAATGGACAGTGGATTAGAGGGTTTTTTCTAGATTTGATCCAACTTGAACACCTCAGATTGATCTTTGTCTCTGCTTACAACAACCCATTGTCAAGATTCTGCTGCAGGTCTCCATGCAAGAAGGCCTGGAGGACAAATGGATTTTCATTTCCTTGGACAAGAATGTTCCTGTATGCTTTTCCACCCTAATTACCAGTGTTATTCTCAAGATTCAGATGGACTTTCCAAAGAACATTGCAATGACTCCCTTCTGGCTCAGGCAAGAGTGGCTCTCCCTTCTTTTGGAAATGGCCAGTGGCAGGTGCTACAAGCTTCCTCACAGACTGGATTTGCTTCCACAAGACCAGGGATGTTTGATACATCCCACCACATGCAACTACAGCTGACTGCCTGGATGATAGAATTTTAATACCTTTTAGGCAGCTTGTTTTCTGAGGACATGCAGCAGGTGTTAATGGAGACAAGAAACCTGCTAGAAAATAGTACAGCTGTATAAAATCTTTCCACAACAGTAGATGTCCATCTCTTCACCTTTGCAGTATCCAAAACAGAAGGGATCTCCTACCCAGGGCAGCTTGACGCTCAGCCATTATACAAAAGCCTAATTCTTGTATGCACCATGGGTCACATTTATGCTCCCCGCATAGAACATAAGGCATAAAAGGGATGTACAGACACAACTACTGGAACTGAATTGCCTCAGAAGTGGACAGTCTCCATGGGACAAAGGAGTCCATGTACATCCAAAAGGAAAAAATGCAGAAGAAGAAGGGAGTCCAAAACAAAAACTAGAAAAAAAAAGAGGGGTTTGGAGGGAGGGAACAAATACTGCAACAGTGAAGAGAAAGACATCTATTATTATGGTAAGATTTTACACAACTGCACTATGTTATTCTATATCACTGTTGCAGTATCCAAAACCGAAGGGGGAGTAAAAAAGCTCAAGAAACAGAATGTGAGGTGGATGGCTGAGAAGAGCCCTCAACAAACTAAGATAAAGTGGTTTCAGCAAAACCTTCTCTGGCTCTAGAAACCATATCCAGCATATAATGCTTTGTAAATGTATGCACTGAAGACCAAGTAGCAGCGTCAAGGATGGAACTGGTGTCCAACCGCTTGAAGAAGGCACCAGAAGAGGCAACAGCCCTGGTGGAATGATCTGTAACAGAAGTAGAGATTTGCCATGAAAACATTAACAAAAGGAAATGGCCTTAGATATCCAGGAGAAGGTAGTTTGTTTAGAAATAGCCAAACCCAATGTCCTGGGATGAAAGGAAACGAAAAGTTGATCAGACTTATGAATGGCCTTTGTTTTACCAAAATAGCACCTGAGCTGTCTGTACAAATCCAAGGTATTTAGGACCTTCTCATTAGCAGACTGAGGAGAACGGAAAAAGAAAGGGAGTTGTACCAACTGTTTCAAGGACTACTCATTTACTACCTTGGGCATAAAAGAAGGAATACTAGGAAGGGACACCCTGTCCCTGTGAAAAACCAAAAAAGCCATAAGGGCCTGGAGCTCAAAAACTCTCCGAGCAGAAGTAAGAGCCACCAACAAAACAGTCTTCCAGGTACAAAGTTGGAAGGAAGCAGAATCTGCAGGCTCAAAAGGAACACTAGATGTTCATCGTGTTACACTGCTGCAGTCATTACACTTGGGTTATCCTGCCGTCAGGCGGTCCCGCAGTCTGCCCGAGTTCCAAAGTCTTGGTCTGGCGTCGGTTGCTGTCGCTTCTTCCCTGACGTCAGTGCGCCAGGGGTATATAAGATGCAGCTGACGCCATTTTCTCCAGTCTTTCTTGCCGTGCGGTGCCCGAAGCAAAAGCAGTTCGCAAGTGCTGGTCGGCTGACTCCTGAGATTTTCACTCCGAATCCAGAACCGAAGTCTTCTACAAAGCTAAGTACCCCATTGGGGAAACTTTTTCTTGCCTCAGACCGATGTCAGTAAAAGTTAATAATTGTATTTCTTGTGGGAAGCAAATACCTCATAAGGATTTCCATCCCTATTGTATCCTATGCCTAGGCCCAGACCACAACGTCACAGGTTGTCAGGTTTGTGCTAGGTGTAACAAGCGCACTATTAAACATCGGTTTGATTTTGCCCGACATTATTTTGGCAGAAAATTCAATTATACCATGCCGTCGGAACTACCGACGACCGGGTTACACAAAAAATGCAAAGACAAAGACAGGCATCCGAGGCCCAAAACTGACGACGAAGCATCTTCTAGGCCAGTCACCGGTTCTCCGGTTTTCAGCGAGGCGCCTTCGCAGCCCCCGACGACCGCATCTTTGGAACCACAGGCCGCCTTTGACTCCCATGTGGAGATGGCTGGGTCTTCGGATACACCAGACTTACGGCCTACCGAGGCTAACCCTTCAGAGGGCTCCGGAGTAGCTGAACAACCCGCACCTGCAGAGGGTGTTTTCAGGCCTACTCAGTTAACCATTAGATCTTCTGCTAAATCTAAAACAAAGAAACAACTTCAGCATTCACCAGGACAGGCCTCCATGCCTAAGAAACAGATGCTCAAAATGGCCGAAGACTTAATTACTCTGATCAGGGGGTCCCACCCTCCTCCTGATAAAAGGCCTAGACAGGATGCAGACTATGACTCATCTGACCAGGTGTCCATCTCCTCAGATTCATCCTCAGACCAAGGATACTCTTTACCCCCTTATGAGGACTCTGATGCTGAGGAATCAATTCCTTCAGCCTCTCCACCAGAGGACTACTCCTTTGGGGAAACCTTACATACCATGCGGGAGCATTTCCATTGGGAGGACCAGGATTATTCAGAATCCAAGAAAAGGCTCAGAGATTTTCTTTTACTGCCTCAACACAGACCCCCTTGCTATTCCACCAGTGTTAGATATTGTGGATGATGTGTATTCTGAATCCAGTTTAAATCCCGATTCTTTACCTCCTGCTCCAGTTAAGCCAGACATACTACAGAGTCCCTGACTCTCACAAATTCCTTTATAAAAGCCCTGTTGCTGACCCTGAAACTATTTCCCAGGGTCCCAAAGGGGTAAAGGCCTCTACAGTAAAAAATCCAGTCCCCTCTGACAGAGATTCCAGAGCATTAGACAGATGGGGGAAGAAAGTATATGCATCTGCAACTTTAGCAATGAGGGCCTTAAATTGCAAGTTTCACACACTTAAATATCAGCAATATTTGATGTCTCATTTGAAACAAAACATGCTTCCAAATTCAGATCTTCCTAATTTTAAGGAAATGCAGGATTTATTGCATGCAGCTGAACAAGTGGGAAAACATACTTTGCAATGTGGTTTTGATTCATAAGAGGCCTCCTGTAGAGCAGCAGTTACAGGGTCTGTCATTAGAAGACATGCTTGGTTAAAAGAGCAAACTTTACCAGATCATGTTAAAGCAAAATTATTGGATGCACCTTTGCAGCAAGATGTTTTATTTGGAGTTAAGGCAGAAGAGGTATTAAAGAAAATGGAGGCTAAAGCAAAATCTATGCAAACGGTGAAGGATTTCTTACAGGTTCAGCCTCCTCGATTTAGCAGAAATTGGCCAACAAAGAATTGGTTCTTTCCAGTTTCAGACAGACCTCAAAGGGGCAGATACAGACGTCCAAGAGGCAGAGGTCAACCACAAGGTACTTACAGGCCTCAACAATGGGGTGCTTCAACCCAGAAAGAAGGGGAAGACAGGCCTCAACCATATAAAAAACAGCCCCAATGACTTCCCACTACAGCTGCCAAACATCTCTCTCTTGGCAGCCCCCTTGGGGGGAAAACTGGCTCTTTTCAGTCACAATTGGCATATGATCACCAAAGACAAATGGGTTCTCAATATTGTGTCTCAGGGTTACAAGTTCCGCTTTCACACTCTGCCAAGATTAAAAGGAATGCCAAAACTCCCACCAAATCAATGGACAGAGGCTCAAAGACAAATTACAGCACTCATGGACATGAGAGCTATTCAAAAGGTACCAACATAGGAGCAAGGACAAGGATTTTACTCAAGACTCTTTCTGGTTCCCAGAAAGGACCAAGCCTGTAGGCCCATTCTGGATCTTTCTTCTCTAAATACTTACCTGGATGTTCCAAAATTCAAAATGTTGACACTACAGCAGCTTCTTCCCATGCTGGGCAAGAAAGCTTGGCTCGTAACTTTGGATCGCAAGGAGGCATACCTGCATGTCCCTGTCAGACAAAATTGCAGAAGTTACCTCAGATTCTTAGCAGGTTCAGTGCATTACCAATTCTCTGCACTGCCCTTTGGCTTATCTACTGCGCCCAGGGTCTTTACAAAATGCCTGGCACCAGTAATTGCATTTTGCAGACAAAAAGGAATTCAAATTTACCCATACTTGGACGACTGCCTTATTCAAGCAGAGAGCAAAGACATTCTTCTAAAGCATCTGGCGTTTGTAAAAAGACTGCTAATTTGCCTAGGGTACACAGTAAATGAAAAGAAATCAAAACTAGTGCCCTCACAAGAGATAATATTCCTGGGTGCCAGCTTAAATACAACGGCCAAGATGACTTATCTCACGCCAGACAAGCAAGGACAACTGACTCAATATTTCCAATTGATGGCAACAAAAACCCAACTCCCTGCAAGAAAAATTCTGCAGGCCTTGGGTTACATGGCATCTTGCATACTACTAATTCCATATGCCAAACTGCATATGAGGAAACTACAATGGTACCTAGAGTGTGTCTGGTCTCAACACTGTCACAGTTTGTAAACAGTAATGCCACTTATTCCTTGCCTTCAACAGGAGTTTCGATGGTGGGTTCAAACCTGTCAACTCAACAAGGGACAGCTTTTCATTCATCCCACAGCCAGGCAAACACTGACAACAGATGCTTCGGATTATGCCTGGGGAGCACACATGGCAGGAAAATGTATTCAGGGCAAGTGGCCCGCAGAACAAAGGCATCTTCACATCAATCAAAAAGAAATGATAGCTGTACAAAATGCCCTTATAGCTTTCAAGGACCTTCTGCATCCAGGACAACTACTACTAAAGACAGACAACACCACAGTTATGTGGTACATAAACAAGCAAGGGGGCACTTATTCATATCCCCTCTGCAGACAAGCCATGACCGTATAGAACACAGCAATAACCTATCAAGTTCATCTGCAAGCACAATTCCTGCCAGGAAAGAAAAACACACTGGCAGACGACTTAAGCAGAAACATCATGGATCCACACGAGTGGAAATTAATTCCACAAATGTTCAGGATGATAACACAAAAATGATGGAACCCGGACATAGATCTGTTCGCATCCCCAATGAATTGCCAGGTACAGAAATTCTGCACAAGGACTTACCACCCACAAGCATGGAAAGTGGATGCCCTCTCATTCAGCTGGAAAAACCTACAAGTATACGCTTTCCCACCACTACCTCTCCTTTCAAAGGTACTCATAAAAGCCAGACAAGAAAAGCCAAAGATGATCCTGATTGCCCCAGACTGGCCAGGCCAGCACTGGTACCCAATCTTAAAGAACTTGGCACAAGGTCCACCATGGATTTTGCCTCAAATCCCACAACTTCTGACTCAGCAAAACAATCAGATACTTCACAGCCAGCTCAAGACGGTAAACCTGGCTGCATGGCAGATTCCTTAGTCAAGCAACCAATGGCTCTCTCCAAAGCTGTTATGGATGTCATTCTGGAGGCCAGAAGGCCTAGCACCAGGAAAGCCTATTCAGATAAATGGAAGAGATTCTGTGCCTGGAACCAGGCTCACAGCCTTGACCCTCTTGTCCCAAATATTCCTCAGATACTACAATACTTGACTGAGATGCTGGACAAAGGCCTTTCCTTTTCATCCATTAAGATTCATGCCTCTGCCATCTCTGCTCATTACAACACAGAGCCACCAATTTTTTCTCATCCTTTGCTAAAACAGTACCTCAGAGGGGCTAAAAACATAAGACCGCCCCGTAGAGCACCAACTCCAACTTGGGACCTCAACTTCATCTTGGAAAAATTAGCTTGATCGCCTTTTGAGCCAGCTAACTCAGCAGACTTAAAATATGTCTCTTGAAAACTGCTCTGCTCCTGGCAATAACGTCAGCACGAAGAGTATCAGAATTACAGGCACTAATGGCAGTGGAACCTTTCATCATTTTCCACCAAGACAGGTGTCGTTAAGAACAAACCCTACTTTTATGCCAAAGGTGGTATCAAGTGTGGCTCTAAACCAAACTATTCACTTGCCAACTTTTTATCCAAATCCACAAAATAAAGGGGAGAGACTACTGCATTCCTTGGACATACACAGGCAGTTACTCTTCTACTTGGACAAAACGAAAGTTTTCAAGAAAACTGAGCAATTGTTTGTAGCATATGCTGCAGGAACACAGGGAAAAGCCATTTCAAAACAGACCATTTCAAAATGGATAGGGCATTATATACATTTCTGCTATACACACCATGGGAAAACTGCACCTAACAGCATTAGGTCTCCAGGGCAACAGCCACTTCAACTGCCTACCTCAGAGGAGTTCCTACCAAGGACATTTTGGAAGCAGCAACTTGGAGTTCTGTACATACCTTCACCAAGCATTACCATCTGCCTCTTTACTCTAAATCCAGAGCTGGCTTTGTCACTGCAGTCCTGCAGGGCCTTATAGCCAACCCTAATGCCTTATAAAACCAGCCACCCTACCTCAGCTTTGGGATTCTACCCAAGTGTAATGACTGCAGCAGTGTAACACGATGAACATAGTACAGTTTTGTACCTACCATAAATGTAGATGTTCGAGTGTATACACTGCTGCAGTCTAGGTTACCCTCCCTCCTTCCCCTCTTACTTGCTGGTACTTATCCAAGCCTTCTACCCTTTGCTACCTATGGGGAGTATTTGCTGGTAACTGAAAGTTTTTGATTGCTTTCTTATGTATGTTTTATTAGCAATTTACATTGCCTACCTTTTGGGGGGCACCTGACATCTGGGGCAAGAAAAACTGAAGAAAATGGCGTTGGCTGCATCTTGTATACCCCTGGTGCACTGACGTCAGGGAAGAAGCAACAGCAGCCGACGCCGGACCAAGACTTTGGAACTCGGGCCGACTGCGGGACCACCTGACGGCAGGATAACCCAAGTGTAATGACATCTACATTTATGGTAGGTACAAAACTGTACTTTATTTTTTTCTAAAACAAAATTAAGGTCCTAAGGAGAAGGAATAGGTTTTCTTGGAGGCCTAATATGCAGGACATCTTTAAGAAATTGCTTTTCCTCAAAACAAGAAGTCAAAGGAGGATTCAAGGCCAGACTAGCAGAGATGGCTTGCAACTGGGCCTTCACAGAAGAATAGAGTAGGTCAGACAGAACTCACACAAACAAGAGAGGCCCAGACGGACCCCCACTGAAAAAGCATCCCTTCTACGAGCATGGCACTAGACATAATATATTTTCCATTTGGACATACAAGATTTTCTTGTTGCCTCCTGTAAAACCCTGAGCACATCTTCAGAA
Organism: Protopterus annectens; assembly: GCF_019279795.1. Classification (NCBI taxonomy): domain Eukaryota; kingdom Metazoa; phylum Chordata; order Ceratodontiformes; family Protopteridae; genus Protopterus; species Protopterus annectens. Next base: position 573,735,518 of record NC_056728.1, on the reverse strand, counting down.
AAGATGTGCCTGAAAGGGATCAAAACTCTATCACCCATAGTGTCAGTTGTAGAGTGGACAAGTGAGGATGGATGAGAGACCCAATTGTCCTGTGTTCGGACATCCATCTATGAGGTAACATGTGGTGATTGCTCCTGGCCAGATGCATTAAGAGGAGGAACTAGTACTGTCTTGGCCAAAATGGAGTCACTAGCAAGATTTTTGGTGAGTCAGCTGAATCTTCTGCAGGACTCTTGGAAGTTGAGGAAGAGAAGAGAAAGTATAAAGAAACATTCCCCTACCAAGGAAAAGAAAGGGCATCCATCTTCCACACCAGATGGCATGGCACTGTGGAACAGAAGAGAGGAAGCTACCTGTTCAGAGGGAGGGCGAAAAATCTACCTGAGGAATACCGCACCGATGGACAATGTCCAGAAACACATCTCTGTGAAGCATCTATTTGTGAGCCTATGTTTTGGACCTGCTGAGAGAGTCTGCCACTAGGTTGTGCACTGAAGGAATGTATAATGCCTGAAAAGCTAACTGATAGCCACCTCCCAAGCCTGAAGAGCCATCCTGCAGAGGAGGTAAGATTTTGTGCCTCTCTGCTTGTTGACATACCACAGCACTTCAGTATTGTCTGTGGACACCTTCAAGGAGCCTGGAGAGAACATGGGGTGAAAAGCTTGAAGGGCCAGAATCAGAGCTCTCATCTCTTTGATGTTGATATGGTCTGACTGCTGATGGGAAGGCCAGAGACCCCGACCTTTTCAGGTAACCAAAAGAAGCTCCCCACCCCATGTCTGAGGCATCGGTGAACAGTTCTTGAGAAGGGACTGGAGTCTGAAAGGTTCGGCCTGGTTGACAGCATACTGATGAATCCACCACCCGAAGGAGAAGTACACTGAAATCCAGAGGGTGACAGTGCTGCAGCCAAACTGACTACAGGTGCCACTGAAGCTTTTGCCTATGCAATATGGAAAGAGGAAACATTGGACTAGAACAGGCCATTAATCCGTGGGCCCTAAGAAACTCCCTGGCTGGCATGGTAGTCAGAAGAAGAAGAGACTGAAAGAAGGTGGTCAGTGACAAAACTTTTGGAGGTGGAAGAGAGGCCAGCATTGGCACTGTCTGAATCCTGCATCCTAGATGCACATGATCCTGAGAGGGAGTTAGGACAGACTTTTGGAAGTTGATGGTAAACCCCAGACTTTGAAGAAGAGAGAGATGATGAACTTCAGATCCTGTAACAGGTGACTGAGAGAAGGTGACTGAAGCAATGGGTCATCTAGAGAAGGAAAAGTCTGAATGTCTTGGTGCCTGCAGAAAGCAGTCACAGGAGCTAGGCATTTTGTGAATACCCTAGGGGAAGTAGAGAGACCAAAGGGCAAAACAGGGAACTGAAAGTGAAAGGAAGACGCAGAGAAAGAAAAACTTCCTGAAAAGATGGTGAATAAAAATATGAAGGTAAGCATCTTTCAGATACAAGGATGTCATAAAAACATGGGGTAATAAAGACGAAACAGAATTTGAAAAGTAAGCATCTGAAAAGAAGAGGCCTTGAGAAAGGTGTTGATCTGGGAGAGATTCAGGATAGGTCTCCAAGTGTCCTCCTTTTGAGGAACTAGGAACATCCTGGAATGAAAACCCTTTCCCACTTGAGAAGGGGACAGGTTGAATGGTTCCTTGGCTCACCAGTCAGGAAATGAGGAAGTTGCTCTAGAGGAGGTTGAAGAATCCTTGAAAAAGGAGGGAGAGGCTTCTATACCATGAAATAGCCCTGACTGATGATAGAAAGAACCCAAAAGTGTAAAGTGATGAGATGCCGAGTTATAAGACAAAAGGGAAAGCTGAAAGGGACAAACGAACCTGGTCTAAAAAGAAAGGGGGAGGGACATGAATTGTCAAAGAGAAGCAGGCTAATCAGATAAAGGAAGCTGCTGGACTACAGAAATTTGAGAAGCCTTAGTGGAGGTGACCCACCTCCCACTCTTCCTGCTCTTGGAAGCCTGGCGGGGTTGCCTGTGAACAAAAGCAGATCTAGAAGGATAATTCCTCGAGCTTAGAGATAGGAGAGACAAAAATATGTTTTAAGGTCCTGCAAAACTTTGCGTTTCTGTTGAAGAGACTTCAACATGTCAGCAGCTGCAGTCCCAAAAAGGTGTTTATTATCCAAAGGAGCATCCAACAACTTGGCCTTAATGTTTTCAGGCAGGGACTGAAGACAAAGCCAGGAATAACACCTCATGACAGACCTAAAAGCTGCAGCCCTAAAAGAGGCATCAGCAGTATCATAGCTACACTTAATAGAATGAAGAGCCACTCGAGAATCAAAACCCTAAAAATATAAGGCAGCAGGTTTGCCTTCAGAAATAACCTGACAAGCCTGAGCAGTGAAGGCCAGAGCATACCTGGCCATGTAGGTCTGGTAATTAAGAGCCCTGAAGGCCAAAGTAGAAGCAGTGTAAATTTTCGTATCGGTCCTCATCATTGCCCTACTATCCTTTATCAGAATGCAAATGTTTGGAAGATGGCAAAAGCTTAGAAGGTTTGTCAGAAGAGACTAACACCACAGCAGGACCAGCAGAAGGACATTTTAAATAAAAACTGACAATCCTCAGGAACCTTATAGATCCTATCAGGTTTCTTAGGAGCAGAGGCTGAGAATCAGGAGACTTGGAAGCAGCAGGAGGCTGACAATCAGGAGACTTGGAAGCAGCAAAGAAAGTGTCTAACAAGGCAGCCAACACAAGAGGAACTGCCGATTGTTTAGGAGTATCCACCTGAAGCAACCTGTAATATCAGACACTTGAGAAGAATCCCAGTTAAAGTATTCCATCATCAGCAGCAGTTATATCCCCAGAGGACAATTCCTCAAAAGGCGACTCAGGGCTTAACAGACGTTTCTCTTCATCAGAACCATAAGCCAAAGGCATCTGTGAAGAATAGGACTAAACCCCCTCATCAGACACTGAATTCTCATCCAACGAATCTGGTTCCCTAAGCCATTTAGAAGGGGTGGAGGTCCAAGGAAGAGCAGATACCAAAACCCCTTGAGGGAGGCTTTAGGGGTATCAAGGTAGAAAACAAGCCCTGAGTAAACTCCTGCCATTCCCTTTGAGGATCCTTAGGACAGACCGAAACATGCTTCATTTTTTGTCTCTTCTTAGAAGGTACATTGGCCCTAACAAATACAGGATGTCCTGACCATTTGTGAGACTCCATAAGAGAACCCGGAACATCCTTTCTGACCAGTATCTGTGGAATCCCTCTAGAACCCTCTGTGATAATCAGCTATGGTTCCTCCTCGACCTCTGGCGCAGATGCCTGTAAATGTAAGGCCTCAGAGGATGTGCAGAAGGATGGATCCATACCAACCTCTGATGGGGTCACTGCAGAAGAATCAGATGTAGGCACTGAACGACCTTCAGAGCTGTTACTCACTTCTAAATGGATGTCCAGTAGAGGTTGGACAACTAGAGAATCTGTCTGAAACTTCATGGCCTTCTTATCTACTAGGAGTGTTTTGGGGTTAAAGGATTCTTCCATGGTACCTTGGGCTGTTTAAGTCATTGGTTTTCATGATTAATGGCCAGGGAAGACAAAGGCTTCTGAATGTCTTGGGCAAAAATGCTTTACAGATACTTCAGGAGAAGTGGTTGTGGGAAGCACCCAAACAAAAAAGACACTGCTAGTAATGATCCTTATGGGGAATCTGCTTCCCACACCAAGAAAAGTAAAATAAATAAATAAATAAATAAAAATAAGGAAAAAAAACTGGGCACTTATCTGGTGGCTAAGTATTCAGTACAAAACAGCAACAAGGCATTCAAACCAACTAGCAATAGCATTTGAACTGGTGGCAAAGAAGCTCTGAGTAGTTGCGTCCATACGTCCCTTTTACGTCCTACATTCTGTGCGGGTAGCGTAAATGTGACATATGTCATATAGAAGATCATTAGGCTTTTGTATACTGACCAAGCGTCGGGCTGCCTTGTTTGGGAGATCTTCTGTTTTGGATACTGCAACAGTGATATAGAAGGACATCATATGTTAGGACATGGGAAAGTTTTTCTTGTTGGTGCCAAGAAAAGAATTACCACCCACTCAGGGTAGTGTTTGTCTAGTTCTACATTGTTGTGTGATGTAATATCCTGTGTCCTGTCTGAGCCTTTAGTCAGGGTTCATTTGTCTGCCATTTCAGCATGTGAGACCATGGATTGTCTCTCTTTCAATGCAGTCTCATGTGAAAATGCTTTTGAAAGGGGTGCTGCATACAAAGTCTCCTAGAAAGCAGGTGGCTCCTTGGAATATTAAGTTTGTGTTAGAAAAGCTAACTCTTGTTCCATTTGAACCAACTCATCAGGCTAACTTGAGATTCTTGACAAGAAAAGTAGTCTGACCTCTGCAATAAGAGTGTCTGAGTTACAAGCTCTTATGGTGGGCCAACCTTATCTCATTTTCTCAAAATGACAGAGTTTCCTTAACGACATTCTATGTCAAGAATCTAAATGGCAATGCTCAGATCTGCTCTGAGCTAAAACAGAATGGCATTAAATATACTGATCCGAAGGATATTGCCAATATCCTGGCAGATCGATTCAGTGCCAACTTCACCCCCCTCTCACCCCCTAAATGGCCCATCTTAATACCGGAAGATTGCCAAATTCCAGTAATAACAGCCACACAGGTACAAAACGCACTCTCTAAAGCCAAGAATACAGCATCCATGGGACCAGATGACATCCCGGGCTGTGTACTACATGAACTACAATATGAACTGGCACCTCACCTAAGTGTCATGTTTAATCATAGCCTCACCTCAGGTTTCGTGCCCACTGAGTGGCGCAGAGCTACAGTTATCCCAATCCACAAGGGAGGATCCACCTTGGATCCCGGAAACTACCGTCCCATCAGTCTGACAAGCCTGATCTGCAAGGCCATGGAGCGTATTATCATGGAACTTATAAACAAAGACATTGGCAACCTTCAAACACTGGACCCCACCCAGTTTGGGTTTGTGAAGGGCCGATCTTGTCTCCTGAACCTGATTGACTTCTTTGAATCAGTCTCCAGAGCCATGGACAAGGGTAAGGTGGGCCACACAGCCTGTCTAGACCTTGCCAAGGCCTTTGTCACCATCCCCCACTCTGGAATCATAGATAAACTTATTAAGTTGGGCATTAATCCCTATGTCACCCAATGGGTTGCTAAATGGCTTACTGATAGAACCCACACTGTAAAAGTAGCCGACTCCAAATCCAGCTCCAGACAAGTGACAAGTGGAGTACCTCAGGGTTCAGTCCTGGGGCCGCTCTTGTTTGGCATCTACTTCTCTGAAGTACAGGTCAACACTAAGGGACTCTGGCTAACAAAGTTTGCAGATGACTGCAAACTGGGAGCCATTATTGAATCCCCAAATGATGTGGATACTCTACAAAAGGGCCTTACAGAAACAGATGCTTGGTGCCAGAGCCATGGGCTCAAGCTCAATGCCAAGAAATGTATTGTTATCCCCTTTGGGAAAAACATGTATCCATGAATTACCATATAGGTGGCAGTACACTAAACACAAAGTGTGATAAGAGACTTGGGGACACAGGTGGACAGTGGTCTCACCTTCGATAACCACATCTCCACAACAGTCAGGAAATCCTTCTATGTGGCACACCTCATCACGAAGGGCTTTTCATCCAGAAAAAAGGAGGTCATTGTCCCACTGTACTCATCCCTCATTAGACCCATTATAGAATACAACGCCCCATTTGGTATGTACCTCTCAAGACATCTGCAACAACTGGAAAGGCCTCAGAAATACCTCACTAAAAGAATCACAGGCCTAAAGCAGATGCCCTACGCTGACCGCCTTAAAAAACTCCAGCTATACTCTGTCGCATATCGTCTACTCAGAGACGATCTTTGCTTAACATACAAGGCCATGTCAAACCCAGAGCTGTTGGACATGCTACACTTAAAGAAATCCCAATCCCTCAGAGCTACACGCTCCAGGGATCTAAACCTTGTCATCACAATAAACAAAACATGCTGGAGGGATAGGTTCCTTACCCAGAGACTCCCCAGACTCTGGAATAGATTGCCCATGCATGTCAAGCAGAGTACCTCTTTGGACCTCTTCAAGAGGAACCTTGACGATTGGATGGGAAAAATGAAATTCACCCCAGGGATCACGTCAGTCGCCCTGCTAGACAGGGGTCCAGGAAAGTAAATAATGTGGGAAGAAATAGCTAGGGAATTGTTATGGCTAGGCTTGTATAGGCCCTAGGGCTGATAGCCTAGTACCAACCTATGAACCTATGAACAAATTCTTTATTTCTGCCTAGAGTGGCATCCACATTTACTTTACACTAAGCTATCCATCTCCCTATATTCTTTCCAGAAAGTAAAAATTATTGCAAAATGCTACTCTATACCTTGGATGTTCCACCGACAACTCAGGGTACTATCTTGATACAAAATCTTTCAAAATTTCTGATTAGTTGTTCATTCCTTGTAAAGGACAGCCTCTGTCAAAACAGACTATTTCTTAATGGTTGTATCATGCTATTACCTTTTGTTATACCCTCCACAACAAAACTATTCCAGGCAGGGTCAGAGCTTATTCTACCATGGACTTGGCTTCATCTGTGGCTTTTTGGAAATGTTTAGAATCTGGTAGTACTGTAGAAGCAGCAACATTGTTTTCTGTGCATACTTTTACAAAGTACTATAAACTAGATTCCTTCTATGGTTCTAGGACAGGGTTTGCTAGGACCATTCTCCAGGAGGTCCTGGAACCTCATCATACCTCTCAACCTCTTAGAACAATAAATCTGGGCAGAGTCATAAATAATGGGTGCAAAGGCCCAAAAGTAGGGACACTTTTAAATATTGCTCTTTTAAACTTAGAAAGTAGATAGAATAACATGTTTTGCATTAACATACATTTTCTGTAGTATATGAAGTCGAAATCTCAAATGTCTGCCATTATTTTCTGACTTCATTCCTCAATGATTTGTTAGTGATTTGCCAGAAAACAGCAATTTTATGAGAAGCAGGCCAAAACTGAGACAAAAATCTGGACATTCTGTAAAAATCTGTACAATTGAGAGGTATGAACCCTCATCCTTCCTCCTCGCATTCATCATAAGCTAGGGTAATCTACCCATATGATGGACATAGTACTACCATGTAACAGTAAACTTAACAGTAGATGTTTGAATGATCACTGCTGTAGTAGCCACTCCCTCCCTCCATCTCCCTTATTTTTGTATTTTTTATGCCAGGGTGTGGACATACAGTATTATTTTCCTAACATTGCCCTTCTCAGGGTTTAAGCATCTCTCTCTCTCTCTCTCTGTTTATATGAAAGCCATGAAAGGCTTGGTGCCCAAACCTGACTTCTAATCAGCTCATCTTGAGTTGTCTAATGGTTTGGGTGCATGGAAGGTGCCCTGAAGCTTTGGAAGTTGCCCACCTGTGATATCTTTAGAAAGATATAACCTGTATAGCTTAGGCTGCTGCAACAGTGAGTATTCAAACATCTGCTTGTACGGTAATTTTACTTACATAACTGTACTGTCTTTGGGGAGAGGTGGTATTCTTCCTCTGTTTCCCTTTTTATCTCCGGGATAAGCTTCCAGCTATTTTCTTTAGTATTGACAGTACTTGGTTGCAGAATAGATTCATATTATGGTTCATACTTCTTACTGTGTGTGTGTGTGTGTGTGTGTGTGTGTGTGTGTGTGTGTGTATATAATTTGTTTGCTACAGTCACATTTCTTTGTGGAGAGCACTTGTTTCAGTAATTGATTAAACTGCATAAATAGAGTCTGGAATTTTCATACATACACTTTTGTTTTTAACTGTATGTATAGGAATGCAACATGTTTCATATGTCAGCTATTTGTTTTAAGTAAAACACATCTGTACTCTACTGGTTGTGTGTGTGTCTCTATATATATATATATATATATATATATATATATATGCGCGCGCACACACACATATAAAATGTGTGTGGGGGGTATATGTGTGTGTGTGTGTGTGTGTATGTGTATATATATATATATATATATATATATATGTATGTATATATGTATATATATATATATATATATATATATATGTGTGTGTGTGTGTGTGTGTAAATTGCTCTGTATTACTGTAAATAAGCAAATAAGCTTTTCTTTATTGTGGGTTTAAGTAGTTCTGTTAAATGTTTGCAGTTGTGATGTAGTAGTTTAAAGCTGAATTTGCTATTGAGTGTAATTTTATTTACTTTATTTTTATTTATTGTATTTATTTACCAGGAAAGTCCACTGGGCCTAAAAGAGCCCATTTACGGTTGAGTACCGGGGAGAAAAGCTCCAACAAGAACATCGATTCAGAAAAAAAAATTAAACATTAATTGGTACAGAAGTAGAAACAGTGTTACACACAGTGGTTACAGTAGTATATACAAAATATATACATAAGCCAGGAATTTAGTTGGTTTGAGTACAGTAACATATACAGAATATATACATAAAAGCAGAAATTTAGTTGGTTGCCAGATGAATTCAGAGTGGTAAAAATGGAGATAAATTAATCAGCAACCAATCCTTGGTTGACTGGGATAGACCAACCAGATAGCCTTCTTTTCAGGGGCGACACGAGGTGGTATTAATACTTCTAGGTGAAATCAGCCTTGACATTGAGGAACTTCCACTACTCTTTTTCATAAGGTGTTGTTTTCTCATTGCAGTGATCCTCTGTATTTTTAGCACTCACTTGTTGCTGTTCATGATATTGATTTTTTGAGCACTTTTTACTGAGAACTTTTCTTTGTAAATGTCGTACGTTTAGTAGGCTACTCCATTTAACAATAGCCTTTTTTTCAGGGGTGACATTAGGTGGTATTGATACTTCTAGGTGAAATTAGCCTTGACATTGAGGAACTTCCACTACTTTTTTCATAAGGTGCTGTTTTCTCATCGCAGTGATCCTCTGTATTTTTAGCAAGCACTTGTTACTGTTCATGATATTTTTGAGCACTTTTTACTGAGAACTTTTCTTTGTAAATGTCGTACGTCTAGTAGGCTACTCCATTTAACAAACAAGTATTGGCCTACACAGAGGAAAAGAACACCTGTGAAAAAAAATGGCCAAACCATTGCAGTTTTGCTTATGAATAAATCCAAAATATTATATGGTCTACTGCCTCCTGCATCTGTACTTTCTTTGTAGAACAGGTGTATGAAGAATTTTGTTGACAGTATAGTGAATGTAAATAACAGTATACAAATTTAAGCCAAGATAGTTATGTGTAAAATGGTAGCTTGATGCATCAGATTTCCTTGGGCTTTAGTCCCTGGCACTTTGACAAGTCTAATATTGTATTCCTGTTTATTTCTGCAGCCTTTTTTTGTTTGGTGTTGAGCTGATCTCATCTTTTGTTGTTTAACAAAATGATGTATCTAGTCTGCCAACGTAAAGTACTTTGTGTGGACTACCTGCCTACTTGATAAGCAGTTGTTCCACCCTCTGAGGAAAGAAACATTTTTTACATCCCTCTTTGATTTCTTAACAGTCAGTAAGATTTTCTGTTTATCCAGACAGGTGTTCTTACTGACTTGGTTTGTTCCTTACAGGTAGCTGAATAGGTTGTTCAAATTCCGCAATCTTTTATGTCCATCTTGGCTTTCAAGGCATTATGTTGCGTCTGTGGTTTTATTCCCATGCTAGCTAAACTTGCCTCTTTTCTGTTTAGTTTCCTTGTCTCTGAGCATACGCTAGAAGAGTAGGAACACTGAGCTTTATATTCAAAGTAATGTTTCTGAAATGTAAAATGAATGGCACATCTTCACTAAATAAGTAACATTATATTTTCTTGCCGGCATCAGTCTTACTGTTGGAATCCAGGCAACTCTGTGGTCTCATCATTGGTTTGCATTTTGAGATTGGGTGCAGAATTTACTGAATGAAAGTATTGTTGTTAATTTGTGAAAGCATGTTAGTTGTGTACAAAATCATCCTTGTAATATGGTCTTTGCATCACTGAGTTTCATGTAATGTGCCTGTGATAACTCAAGACAGTCATATTAAAAAAAAAAAAGCATGCATGTCTATGTTTAAGCTCTGTGGGTCCCATGTTTATTACATGGTGTGGCTTGAAGAATGATGATGCCTCACAGGGCTTTGTTCTGCCCTTCGTTTGCTAGCTGGTATGCCTTTTGTACAGAGCCTGCATGTTCTTCCTGTGTCATTTGGGTTTTCTCCAACTCTGATTTCTCTCACATCTCAAAGACAAGTTGATAAGCAGATTAGGAGTCATCTGAAATTGCCTGTAGGACTATTTGTGTTAGTGTTATGGGGACGAGTGTCTTTTCCAGGACTGGTTGTCTGCATTCTGCCCATTAGTGTGGTGTCAGCTGTGCCCCATGTGACCGTGAATGGGATAAAGCCAGTACTAGAAAATGAAGGAATGATGGCAGTGGACCCATAAGACTACCACTGCTGCAGTGCACAGTACTTTCCATAATAAGCATAGGGAGTTATGGGATGATCAAGCTGTTAGATTTGAAAGTAAGAATAAACCTTAACCTGAAAAGGGATAAAAAAAAAAAAAAGATGTACTTAATTTTGATATGGAATAGTTTTCAACAAATAGCTTCAACCTAATGCTTTTGATAGTAAATAACATCCTAATTGTGAAGATTAACTGTGTAACTGATTAAGTGTAGTTGGGATAAATTCACTAGGAGCTCATTTTTAGATTTTATTCAGTGTCAACATTTTAAGTTGTTTAAAGGGATTTTTTTATGTTATGCACACAGCTAAGTAAATCATCTATTGATCTACAGTTACACTACTGGGATTCCTCTGATCATGTCTTAATGTACATAGCCTTCCACCAGTGTTATGAGAAATTGATTGGCTGTGATTTAGTGTTGCGCTATAATAAATATTACCGACCAGGCCATTTGTTGCCTGGATTAGCAGTGCATCAGTCATGTAAAACTAGGTCACTGAGATCAATAGTGCAGGAATCGGTCATCTTATTCTATACCCTGTAGATGAATCGGTAGGTTTGTGATGGGCACATTTGTTCTCTTTGTGTGCTAGGCTTTGCACTGTAGTGAAGGCATATGGGACTAGGATGATGTAAGGAAAAGTTGTTTGGGATAAATTTTCTTGAAAATGATAGAGAATATTTTTATCCAGTAAGCATAATTATTTTCAGTGCTATGACTCCCCAGCTGAGTGTTTCTCTGTTCAGTGCCATTTTCCATAAACATTCTCAGACATTTGAAATACAGGATGTCATACTGAACAGCCAGACGATCAACTAAAGTATGATTTACTAGGATTTGTGTGACTGAACGGCCTCAAACCTTTTGTTAGTCTTTTGGGTGTTTTATTTTCTGATATGTTTATTATAAAACTGTGTAAATTTGTATTCAGTTTTGTTCATTTACTAAACTTTTACTTGCTTTTCTAGCTTCTTTTAGTCAAGTAGTTTTGATCATTTGTTTAGCTTCTTGAAAGTCTTTGCTGTGAAATATAGAGTACTGTAGTGCAGACATTTCAAGCCATAGTGACAACAGCCCATGTGGTTAAATCACCTTCATTCGTGGTTAATATTTTCCAGCTTAATTTGTTTAACAGATTATTTTTATTAAGAAGATGTCCATATCCTTTGAATTTTGTTCAGGCCTCTTCTGTTTCAGTCAGCTATGTTTAGATGAATCCAAACATTGCATGCTTTAATGTCTAAAAAGTTGGCACCTACAGACACTTCAAAACTGGGTTTTCTTATGTTTATGCTCAGCTCTTATTTAGTCAGCTGTCTTTATTATGCAATGTTTTAATTGACTTGGTGCATTTTATGAGCTGGCTGTTGCTGACACAGTTGCAGCCACAGGGTTGAATTTTAGAGCAGTAAAGAGGCAGCAGAGCTGTAAGAATACCATTATATGGGCATATGTACTTCATTCCACTATACAGAAACATCTTAGTAGGGTTATATTATACCAAGACCAAAAGCTTTAACATTATCTTTTGTAAAGTGCATGTTTCTGATTCTGTAGCCAAAGTAACAAGACTGGGCTAAGAAAGTGTGTAATCTATGCAGCTATCTTTCATGTGTTTTTACTTGTCTTAACTGAATGCGAGTATTCCAAATCCACGCATGTATGTAGCAAACTTTTGAACCATTAAGTATTTCACTAGTTCATCTCTTTGTCTTGCTACTGTACATATTAGGTGATAGTGGCAAACTGGTAACCAAAGGTGTTCCATGTTGCTAAAATGGCATGCTTTTAGGTTTGGGATCCTAAATGTTCACATCCCTCATTCTGAATATAAAGTGCTTTTTGACTCACCTTGACTGGTTAGTTGCAGTACTTTTGTGCTAACCAAGCCCTAAATGGCTTGTGTTTACCAACAGTGTGGTACAGATAGATTTAGTTTAGTTAAGTTTGGTAACACCCTCACCAAAATGCCCTTTCTTGTGTACATCAGCAATAGTGCTTCTTTTTGTAAAATTCTTTTATCGTTACAGGTGGCCTGATGGCACAGAGGCAGTACGTCCATCTGCTCCACTGGAAGCACAAGTTTTGTAGCAAGCTTCGACCAGTGGTAGGGATGGCTGGGGAGCTAGGATGAAGCATGCAATGGCCAGGTCTTTGTGCTGCCACTTTCAAGGATTCTGACCAACTGCCCTCTGTATGTTGGCTCTTGGCACTGCTTCCACAACTTCCCATCAGATTTGCACTTCCAAGGGCTATAGTTGAGCTGCCACAGAGGTGGACTCCCTGAAGTGTTTGGAGGGGAGGTTCAACTGATGAAGGGCTACATCTCTGATACCTGGCCATAAGCAATTGGGGGATCAGAGTAAACCAGAAGTAACGGACTCCATGGGGGATGGGAGGGGTGGAGGGGGAGAGAAATAAATAATAATAAATGTTTTTACCATTGTGCTTTGGCCAAGCTAATGTAGTATTTTTGGAGAGAGGATAGTTAAACAAGAACAGATTTATGTGATGATGAAAAGACATTTTGACATATTTATATTTAGAAAGTCTTTGGTATAAAAAATGGATTGGGCAGTTTTAGGATTTAAGACTGTAATAAGTGATATTTATTTATTTATATTTATTGACATTTGATTACCAGGAAAGTCTTGACTGGGTAGGAGCCCATTTTCAGTTGAAGCCTGGGGAGTAAATCTCCCATATTACAAAAACATTTTAAAAATACCAAGTTTACCAACTTCAGAAATAATGTAAAAAACATATACAATTTAAATAATTGTACCACAGTAGACCTAATACGAACATGTTGTTTAAGAATAGATGCAAGTTGTATGGCAGTGATTTAATATTTAGAGAAATGTAGTCAGTTTATAGAGAAATTAAAGGTAAGTTAGTGTAATACAAATAGGGCTTGCAATATGAAATGAGAGAAAAGCAGGCTTATGGTATACTTGAAGAGAAAACAATGGAAACGAAATTGATAGAAATAAGGAAGTGAGTGAAGAAGGGAGAGTAAGGAGGTGTAAGGTATGAATAGGTACTTGTTCATATTCAGGGATGTAGTTTATCCTGGTGTTGAGCAAGAACAGGGCCAGATTTTGGCTAGAAAGTCTTTCAGAATGTTTTTTAAGGATGGGAGGGAGGGTATTGATCTGCTGGATACAGGTAGGGATTTCCAGGCCTTAGCAACGTGCTACAAGTACAACCAATGCCCAGCAGATTTAATAAGTTTGTAGATAGACTGGAGTTTTTGGTCACTGAATCATATTGATTGTCTGGGAACATAGTATAGAATGGTATTTAGTGTTGGGCAAGCAGATGGACGATGGATAATTTTGTAGATGGTAAGAAGCTGTTTGTATGTTAGTTGATGGGGTAGTTCTAAACAATTTAGCCTTTTTAGAGCTATACACTGGTGGGTTTTGACTGCGGTGGTGGTGCTGCGGTAGCATTGTCGCCTCACAGTAAGACGTTGTTCTGTTTGATTCTCAGCTAGAGCGTCTTCTGTGTGGAGACATGCGTGAATGGGCATACGTTCGTTGAAGGTTGTGCGTCAGGGCCGGCAACTCGGCAAGTAAAAATCTACTGTCAATCATTAGCAGACCAGAGTTCCGCTGTGGCGACCCCTAACCGGGAAAAGCCGAAAGACACAACAACACTGGTGGGTTCTGAACACTGTAATTGCAAATTTAGCAACTTTGTTATAGCATTGTTCAAGTTTTGATTTTTTCTTATGCAATGTTGTATATGCATGTCGAATTTAAGATTATCATCCACTATCATCCATAATAATTTGCTATGAAAAGTGACTTCAGTGGTTGTATTATCAAGAGAGAGGACTTTACATTTTTTTTTCATGAGAGAGGGATTTGGGGGAGAAATTTTGTTTTTCTTTTGTTTTTTGGGGGGTTAAGTATGAGTTGTGAGTTACAAAGCCATGTTTCAGTGACTTTTAAACCTTCCTGTGTAATGTTTTGGAGGTGTGCCATGTTGTCAGATGTGCAGATGAGTGTGGAATCATCTGCGTGTTGTATTAGGAATGTCTGTTTTGGATGTGTGGAAGGTGTTGGTGTGAATGTTAAAAAGAAGGGGACCAAGGGTGTAAAGCCTTGTAGTACACTGGAGGTGATTGGGAGGTATAGAGAAAGGGTTGGGTGCCATTGTACTGACTTATACCTATTGGACAGGTAGCTTTGAACCATAGAAGGGTGGGCTGAGAGAGACCTAATGAGGACATTTAAAGTAGAAGTTTGCTGTGATAAACTCTGTCAAACACTTTAGACAAGTCAAGAAATTAGCAGGAAACTAGTTGCAGTTATCTCTAGCTTTATTGACAGTATCTATATAGATTGTAAGTGTAGTGTCAGTACTATGAGAAGGAAGTAAGCCATGTTGTGTGGGGGATAGGAGTTCTTCCTGCAGAAGATAGTTTAACAATTGTTTTTGAATACATGATCTGAAGTAGTTTACTTCATTTGATCTTCAACCTGTGGGAATACGGATCTGAGCCGGCAAAGATTACAAGCATCAGCTCCAAGCTCCAGATTCCTCCCCTTACCCATAATCCGTCTCCCTTGCCTTCCATCCCCAGATCTCATTCGCCGCGATTTGCTATAGGCATGGTATCTCTGCAGCTCACTTAGCAGGGTAATTTTCTGGTATTGTAAGTTACTAATTTCTGTTTTTGTTAGCCGTTTTAGCTTAGTGTAGGTATCCTTTCTCCCCTCCCATCGCTTTGGCGTCATGTGTAGGCTTTAATAGTTGTTAGGTAGTGTAGTTTGTCTCTGTGTACCCCTCCCCCCTTTTCTAGTCAGTTTAGTGTGTGGTGAGTGAGTGTGTGTTAAAGTTTCAGTGGAAAGTTTTGTCTTTTCTTTCCTAGGATGGCTGAAATGCTTATTTTTAAGCGCTGCACAGAGTGTGGCCATAAGCTCTCCCCAGAGGATGGCCACACTCTTGTGTGTACTGTGTTTAGGTGTGGCCCACCTTAATGTTGACTGTGCCATTTGTGTGGGTTCCAACCCCCGGGCGTTGAAAGACTGGCCAAATGGGCCCTCAAGGGGCTTCTTCCTGCCAATGATCCTCCCTCCTCATCCTCTGCTTCAGTCACGGTGGCTGCCTCTCCCGCTTCTCTGCCTTTGGCCTCCCCTCCCTCCCAGGCTGGGACTCAAACACCCGCTTCTAAGCCTGTGGTATCGGAGCAGAGGGAGGGGTAGAGAGTGGGAGAGAGAGCCGAGGCTGAAAGAGAAGAGGAAGAGGTCTCCAGACCTCACGCCACCCAGTAAATCCGCTTGGATCCGTGACTCCCCCCCAGCTCCGATGTCAGAGGTTTTCCCTGGAGCCGGAGGAGGCATGCTCAGTCTCCTGGGCCTCAGCTCCCCGACCTGCCCGGTCAGAGTCTGTGGCCTCGTCTCGGTCCACCCGGTCTCTCTCGGACATGGATCTGGATAAGATGATGAGGCGCTTCAACCGTATGCAGATCCAGATGGGGGTCTTGCTAGGCCCCCCCCTCCCTCAGGAGGGGCAGCTCGCTTCCTTTTTTCAGCCTATCACTCCTTCCCTGATCCGACCTTCGGCTTTGGAGTTCTCGGATCCGAGGTTGGCCTTGGTCGGGGTGTCGCCACCGACCGTCCTTGCTTCCTCGACGCCGGCAGCCGCCTGGAGCATCTCAGATCTGACAAATTTGGATCCGAGCCGCTCTCAGAGCCGGAGCCTGGGGTTCGGATCCGAGGGAGTGGAACCTTTTCCATCAACTCCGACATTATCGGTCCAGGTTCCCTCTCTCTGAGCACTGGCCACTTTGGGTCTGGCTCCAATTCTCACATCGGATCCGGGGTGACCGGCCTCCTTATTGGCTTCACAGGAGGTCCGCTCTCCTTTGGCAATCGATGTGGTAGAATGGGTCCTCTCCGTTGGATCGAGGACCCATACCCCCTTGGTTCTATCTATGGTCCCTGTCATCTTACCAGAGGGACAGCCCGTGCCCAAAGGGCCCCAGACGGTTCCCCCAGAGGAACAGGTGGCTTGCGAGTATGCCCCACGGAAGATGTGCCTCGCAAGCATATGTATAAGAGGAGGTACTTGGACTCCCCTGAGTCCCTGACTGAGGACACAGTCTTAGATGAGGGGAGGGCTCCCCAAGGTCACTTCCTGATGATGTCTCCTTTGGAGACATCATGGAGATCCTGCACCAGCGGGGAGGTTGGTGTGCCCCCAAGCCCTCCTCTGATGAGTCTGTGTTTTTGGAGGCCTTCGACATGGGCCCGTCTATGTCTTGAGTGTCGTCGTCCCCCCCCCCCACGGATTCTTTAGTGGATTTGATCACCTCATGGGCATGAAAGGAACCTGATACCGTGGAGCAGATCCCCAAGTGCCCCAATAAGGTTTTGAGTCCCCCCATAGACAGGCCTTCCTGAAGCAAGGGCTCCCTTGTGGATGCCATGGTGGTAGCAGCAGCCACTAAAAGGGAACTATCTAAGGAAAGTTCCTCGATCCACCCTCCTGACTGAGAGTCTCGGATGATGGACTGACTAGGGAAGTGGATGTATGCTTCAGCTATGTTTTCTATAAGGGCGCTGAACTACTTGGAACAGGTCATGAGACTCCAGTGCGACCTGGTGAAGGAGCCGGAGGAGTCTCCACCCAAGTCTATGTCGCAGGAGGACAAGGCTTTGTTCTCTGTGAAAATGGCCACTTTGAGAGCAGTATCGAATACGTCCATGCGATTCCTCTTCCATTGCAATGGAAGGAGCGGCTAGGGCGGCTGGGTCCGGCATGTCCATGAGGTGTAACGCCTGGCTCGAGTTGTGCCAATTTACCGAACCCTTTAAGGCGTCCTTTGCTAATGCCCCTTTTGATGGCTTGACTCTGTTCGGTAAGAACGTTAAGGATACGCTAGTCCAGAGTGAGAAGGATGGGAAGACACTGTCTGCCATAGTGATCTGCTTCTCTAACCCTCAAAGATCCTTTTCCTGGAACCAGAGAGGGCAAAAGATGATGTGGTTCCGGAAGTCTTAGTATTCTCGGAACACTCAGGGCTCTTCTTCCCCCAGAGGCAGAGGGGGTCAGAATGGATGCTGACCCAGAGGCCGAGGGGGTCCACGAAACTTCGGGTCTCGAGAACCTTTCTCGGACAGACTTGGGCAGCAACCCTGAGGGGTTGTCCGACTGCTCTACTCTGGAGGCAGTCGGGGGATGATTGTCTTTGCACCCAGCAACTTGGGAGTCAACAACAATGGACCGCTGGGTGCTGCAAATCATATCCAGAGGATATTCTATCCCCTTCGTGTGTTCTCCAACCCCTCACAAACACCTCCCTGATGTTCCATCCACGGAAAGGGAGGCAGCAGCACTGGAAATTTCCAAACTGCTAGAAAAACGAGGCATCAAAACCGTCCCCCCCAGGTAAGTCCAAATCGGGCTTCTACTCCATGTTCTTTTTGGTGCCAAAGAAAACGGGGGACTTGAGGCCCATTCTGGACCTCTCCATCCTGAACCTGTCAGTGGCCAAAGAAAAGTTATGGATGGTCACTCTACAGTCCATCATGCTGTACCTGCAAGAGAGCGACTGGATGTGCTCGTTAGATCTCCAGGATGCTTACTATCACATCAAAATGCACAGAAGCTCTAGGAGGTTCCTCCACTTCCGGCTAGTGGCCAGTCATTACCAGTTTTGAGCCCTACCCTTTGGTCTCACCACAGGCCCCAGGGTGTTTACTGATGGCAGTGGTAACGACTTACCTGAGGCTTCAGGGTATTTAGGTCTAGCCGTACTTGGGTGATTGGCTCTTCATTGCTCCCACCAGGCGTATACTTTCCCAAACCAGGGACTACTTTCTGACACTTGCCCTGAGTTTGGGTATCACGATCAACACATCCAAATCTCTACTAGAGCCTGTACAGGTGATAGACTACATTGGTGCCAGGATAGACACACTCCAAGGCAGTGTTCCTGACCTCGGAGAGAGTTCAAAACCTCAGGATGCATGTCTCCCCTAATTTACCATTCTCATTTCCCAACAGTGGAATCTGTATTGAGGTCCCTAGGCTCGATGACCGTGACCATAACTCTCCTTCCATGTGCCCGACTACACATGCGGATTCTTCAGTGGACTTTGGCAGTTCAGTGGTTCCTGTTGGATTTACCACTAACCTATCCACCTAAGTCAAGTGTGTCAGTCGTCCCTCATATGGTGGATGAGCTCTCCAGACATTTTGGAGGGATGACCCTTTGTTCCAACCCAGGCCCAAGCCACAGTGACAACGGATGCCTCCCAACTCGGGTGGGGGGGGGGGGCGCAGGACAATCCAAGGCCTGTGGTCCCTCATGGAGACCAGTTTGCATGTCAATGTCCTAGAGATGGACGCAGTCCTTCTAGCATTGCAGACCCTTCATGCCTGTCTTCCTCTGGGGACGATTGCTGTTCAATCAGACAACATGTCGGTAGTCTGGTACATCAACAAACAGGGAGGGATCAGATCTTATCCCCTTTGTCGTGAGGCCATGAGAGTGTGAGAATTGTCAATCTCCTCCGGTTGCTTTCTTATCACAAGGCACATTCCGGGACGGTCCAACATTTCTTAGCAGACAGGCTAAGTCAGACCATTCTGATGCCTTACAAGTGGTCTCTGAATCAGTCAGTAGCGGAACAGATCTTCAGCGAGTGGGGTCAACCTTGCTGCGATCTCTTCGCATCTCCTTCCAACGCGAAGTACAGCAGGTTTTTCGCTCTGAACCCCCCACCGGGGGAGTCCCCCAGAGATGCTCTAGTTCATGCTTGGCCTCCTGGTTTTCTGTATGCTTACCCTCCAGTCCCTCTCATCCCGAGGTTTCTGCAGAAACCTTGTTGACTGGGGAGCACGGTGATCCTCATTGCCCCATTCTGGCTTCGCCAGGTATGGTTTCCTTTCCTTTGGTCTCACCTTCTGGCTCCACCATGGACTCTAGATCCCTCTCAGGATCTGATTTCACACCCATCAGGGGTGCCTCATCCGAATCTGGACAGCCTGAAGCTCACTGCTTGGCTACTCCGTTTCCTGTGATTGTTAGGACTCCTGGGCTTTCCTCCTCAGCTAAGTCTATTTTGGTAGCTTCTCATAAGTCTTCAGCCAGAAAGGTTTATCGCAGCAAGAGAAAAGTTTTTCTTTTTGGGCCTCTCAGAGGAGTTTGGATCCTTTCATGGCTCCTTTTTCCGCTATCCTTGATTTCCTAGCTGATATTTTCCAGCACAGAGCTAGTTCTTCTACTGTCAAAGTTCAGTTGGCTGCTATTTCTCATTTTCATGTGGGCACAAATTCTGCATCGTTGGTATCTTCTACACTGTGTAAAGCTTTTATTAAAGGTACCTTTTTGCCTAGCCCCCCCCGGTCAAAGATC
This sequence comes from Protopterus annectens, assembly GCF_019279795.1. NCBI lineage: Eukaryota > Metazoa > Chordata > Ceratodontiformes > Protopteridae > Protopterus > Protopterus annectens. The sequence continues at coordinate 573,715,652 of NC_056728.1, read as the reverse complement.
CTGTCCCCCCATGGGACCTTACTATGGTTCTTCAAGCTCTGGTCACGCCGTCTTTTGAGCCTGCCACTACTGTTGATCTAAAATTTCTGTTGTGGAAAACATCCTTTTTGGTCGCTATTACCTCTGCTAGGAGGGTTTCAGAATTGCAGGCCTTGTCCATAAAATTTCCGTACATGATTTTTCATAATGATAGAGTTTCCCTTCGCACCATTCCATCCTTTCTTCCTAAGGTGGCATCAGCAGTCAATATCAATCAGACTATAAAATTGCCTGTGTTCTTTCCCAATTTTACCAACAAAATGGAATACAAACTACACATGTTGGATGTTCACAGATAGTCCCGATTTTATTTACACAGGACAAATAATTTCTGTAAATCTGTTCAATTGTTTTTCTCGTTCTATAGACCCTTTTTGGGCAAATCTATTTCCAAGGTTATGATAGCTAGATGGATTTCTTCATGCATCCTGCAGGTCTACAAGGACAAAGGCACGTCTCCTCCAGGTCCATGGCTACATCTGCAGCTTTCTGGTCTAGTGTATCTTTTTAGATGACATTTGCTCGGCAGCTACTTGGTCCTCCTCTCATATGTTTATCTCCCATTATAAATTGGATTTGACATCTAGAAGGAGAGCATCCTTTGGCTCTGCGGTGCTGAGGAATATACTTCCATGAGGGCCACCCAGGAGTTTAGTAGCTGGGGGACTCTGCCCCACAGGTTGAAGATCAAATGACGTAAACTACTTCAGATAAAGAAGTTATGTACTCACCATAACGTTCCATCTGAATAGTTGTACTTCATTTGTCTTCAACCATCCCTCCCTCCTTACCCCGGACCTTTGGCGCATGTTCAGTGTGCGGGCTGTAAGTATAGGTCACAAGTTTGTTATCAGGTCTGGTTATAAGTGTAAGTTCAGCAAACTCGATCTGGGGATGGAAGGCAAGGGAGGTGGATTATGGGTAAGGGGAGGAGTCTGGAGCTCGGAGCTGATGCTTGTAATCTTTGCCGGCTCAGATCCGACACGGATACGTATTCCCACAGGTTGAAGACAAATGAAGTACAACTACTCAAATGGAACGTTATGGTGAGTACATAACTTCTTTTTTCAAGTATTTTGGAGGGGAAGATAAGGTTGCTATAGGTCTAAAATTAGTAATGTCTGTAGAATTTCCTCCTTTGTGCAGAGGTTTAATGTGTCACTTTTTCCAGAGAGAGGGAAAGTGGGATTCCTGGATTGACCTATTTATAAGGATTGAGACAGGTTAAGCAATGCTATTGGCTGCTATTTTAATGTACTCGTGTGGATGATCATAAGCTGAAGAAGAGCATGGTTTGAGTTTAAGTAGTTTTATGTAGGATGTGGGCACAGGTTTGAAGGTGAAAGTGGATGTGGTGATATGTGGCTGTTGGGCAGAGCTTGGACAAGACTTTGGTTAGAGATGCTGTACTATCTATGAAATAAGAGTTAAATTGTATTACAGTTTAGAGGGGTGACTTATTAAGAGAGGGTTAGGCCCATACCTCTCAACTGTCGAGATTTTCAAAGAATGTCTAGATTTTTACTTCATATTTTTGGTCTTTTCCTCAGAACACTTGTTTTCTGCCAAGTCAGTGAGAATTTAATTAATTAAAAAATGACAAGCATTTGAATTTCAGACTTCATATACTTCAGAAAGTGCATGATAAGTCAAAACCTTTTACTCTAGCAACCTTCTAAGTTTATAAGGGCAATATTTAATTTTTTTTCCCTGTTTTGGGGCCTTTGTCCCCCCATTGTTTTAGGCTTTGTCCAGATTTTTTGTTCGAAGAATTTGAGTTGTATGTTCATGACAGCATTATGAGTTCCGATATAGTGCTTTGTGTTCAACAAATGCCTTTTTTTCCAAATTCCTCTCGTTCTTCTTGCATTGTGTAAATCAAAGTTGCATGTATCCAGTTGCCCAAGAAATTAGGAGTATGGTAAATGTATGTAAGATTTTTCCTGGGTTAAGTGAAGTCCATCAGAGTGACTGATTAGTATTTGAATTGTTTTGGTCACCTATAGTACTTGAATGTAATTCTGACAATAGCAACATTGGAAGAATGCATTGTCTAAGTTAATGGAATGTAATGGTGGAGATACAATGTTTGTATGCTGTAGAAACAAAATTAAAAACGCTACTACTTTGCTGTCTTGTTCCTACAATCACATGCAAACTCTCTCCAATGGGATATTTGTAATCCCGTAAAAATAATGGGAAAAACTCATAATGCTTATATTTGGCTATTAGTTTTCACTTGTGGTAGTCCACTGAGTCTACAGATGTACATAATTAATTTGTTCATTTAATTATCTGTCTACTCTTATGTGACTGATAACTATTATACAGTAAACTTTTTTTTTTATTATTTCACATGAAATAGTTCCATCCAGCAGCAGTGAAGCAGTCCTTCAAGTAAGTCAAGTCAGGGCATAATGTTTCTGAAAGTAAACCAAGAGAGCAAGGCTGTTTTTCTGGAGTAAAACAATTCAGCTGCAAAGCAGCATTTTCATTTACAGTGTAAAACATTAACAGTACTTTTCATCCAGAATGCAGCAATGTTTTTTGCAGTGCCATGTTAATAGGGTACTGTCAGAGATTAACTGTAAAATAAAACCGTCTTCAGTGTTTAGTTTTGCTAAGCTGCACATTTAGTACTGCAGGCAGGACTATGAAAAGTTAGATCAAGGCAGGAAAATGGTAATTATTTAAAACAGTGGACATTGCGTAATTAAGCAATAACCGACGACGTGGTGTGGTATATTGAAGATTTACCCACGGTTGGTGTGGTTTAATCACTAGGGTGAAACCCGAGTGATTAAATAAAACAACCGTGGGTAAATTTCAATATACCACAACCATGGAGCTGGTTATTGCTATTATACAATGACATTCTTTAAGAAACAAATGCATAATTTTCTTAAATAATGTCTTTGTATAACGGTGCCATACTGTTCTTCCGCGGCTGGTGGCATCCTGCTGCCTTGTTTTAATGTACTGGGCATGCTTACAGGACTTGTGTTCCCACGCATACCCAGTACAGCAATGCTTTGAAAGGGAAGCAACGGAGAAAAGAAAGTCTCTGTTGCACTGTTTCTTTTTTTTTATTAATTAAAAAAAAGTTTAGGCTACTTTAGGGGTAGGAGAGAGACAGAATGGAGGAAATGCAAAGAAAATCAGGCATGTGTCTTTAGTTTTAAATAACATACCTGATTTTATTTGTATTTCCTCCATGCTGCCTCTCTGGTATGTAGACTTTAGTTATGGAATATACGAACAGAAAGAAGTCTGGGTGACCAGACCTTTTTCCGTGGGTGTATTCTGGGATTTACAATGTGCACGCAGTTGGACTGGCCAGTCAGAGTGCTCGTTTTCCAATATTAATGGACAGTCATTGTGTAATGGCAGGTATAGAATGCCAGATGTTGTTGTTACACAAGATCTAATGTTTTCAGTAATTATTGGCTCCTGTATTGTATGCTGAACTTAACTGTTTGCAATAATCAATAGTGTCACTTTGTTTTCTGTCTGCAGTAAACAGTAAACCGTGATACTGTTGATGTTTGTACAAAATAGATGACTAGCTATTTATTTCCTATACAGGGACTAAGAATGGTCAACCTGTGTTTAAATAGACTAGCAGAGGACAATCATCTAGACATAATGTGTTTTGTTATTCCTGTCATGGCAAAAGCATTTCAGGCAGAATTAGGGTCCTATTCTATCAGGTCCTAAGCTACTTTGATGGCTTAATGGAAAGGGGTGGACTGTAGAAGCATTCTAGAGGTAGCTACTTGGTCCTCAGTTAATACATTTCCAAAGCACTACTTCATTCTGTAGGTCCAGAACAGGCTTTGCAAGGACCATTGTCCAGTAGCCCTTGGACCCTTATCCTTCTTCCTCACAGGTTGAGTAAGCTTTGGTAATCTGTCCATAGGCTATTGTAGCAGCACAAATGATGAACATGTTACATTTGTAAGTCGCACTTACCCATAATAGATGTTTGAATTCTTCACTGCTGCAGTAGCTGCACCTACCCACCATCCACCTTGTTGTACATAGTTGCTGTGGGTTTTAACTTTTATTGTTGAGATTGTTGCTGTTGTTTGTTGTGGTTAGTTTTTTATTGGTTACAGTAGTTGTAGTTGTTTTTCAGGATGTGATCTCCTTTTTTCTCTTTTGAGGCAAGAAAGCCCTGGAGATTTTTAGTCACTCTGGCTGCTTTTGTACTTCATCCGAAAGGGATTAACCTATAGGCAGCCAGAGTGACTGAATGGGAGGCAGTTAGAGCTTTGGGCATCTGGCCAGGTGCTGTATCCTTGTCAGTATACAACCCACAAACTACTGCAGCAGTGAAGAATTTGAACATCTACTGCTGTAGTTAAGGGAAACTTACACAACTGTATCTTTCTTTGCATTGGTTTCTGCTATGTGAGTACATGGAATGGGTGTTCAAGAGTTGCACCTTTTCTGTCTCCTTTGACTTTCAGTGTGCTTGGAATTTAGGAGTAGAGTGGAAAAATTTTTTCACCTATGGTGTTATGCTGTTCTGCAGCCATGGGGTAATTATATTTAACGGGTCTATATTATAAAAGCGAACAAACTGAATTGCGAATGCTATATAATCGAGCAACAATCCCCGAAAACCCAAAATGTTGAACACACGGATCAGCGATTTTGGGAAAAAAAAATCAAAACACAAAATAAAGTGTTTGGGGGGGCTGTGGCCCCCATACCCCCCCTACATAAATATACCAACTCCGAGATTGTGCCGCAGTGAAGGAAATGGCAAAGTCCTGAAAACGGCCAAGGGATTTTTTTTTTTACCTAGGAAAAAAAATCACTGTTCTGTGCTTTCAGTATTTTGCCATTTCGCGTAATAACGTTCGACTAAACAGCGTTCGCAATTCATTGGGTTCGCTAAAATAATAGGGACCCATATTTAAGTAAGCTGGCTGTGGTACAAAGAGGGCTTGGCTCCTTCAAAAATTTTCATTTTTTAATTGACATCAGTATTTGTTCTACGCTGATGTATATTTAACATTGTTGTGAGATCTGTTACTTGAACTTGTGTTTTTCAGTCATGGACTACACTTTTGTATGAAATGAATTATTTGATGCACATAAAGATCACATTACTGCAGACAGTTGTACAGCAGTGATGTACTAATACATGCAGTTTTCATTATATATTTTAAGAATGTGTTTGTTGAGTATATTGAAATGAGATGTAGGAAAGAATGTTAGATATACAAAAAGCAGTTGAGGGCATCACACCTGTTTTATAAAAATCCCTTCACGTCTAAGGCTAGTGAAGTAAATAACCAATTGAATTTCTATTTTATGTTATAGATGATGCATCATCAGATAACTACTTTGTTACCTTGGGTTATTAGAGTCTAGCATTGGTGATAGCACCATTCACCAAATGGAGGAAAGGGGGATTGGTACCGATGCTGATGTGTATGGTTAAAGGTTATATCTGAAATGTGTAATAATTCTGTATTCTGTTCAGGGCATCGACATTTAAATAAAATGCAAAAGACACTTATTAGTGGGTATTTATTGTGCAAGGCCATCCCCACTGTACCTCAAAATGATGTAGGAAACATGTTAGACATGTCAGTTGTTTGGGCTAGCTGTGAGCCTTGTTGTTAAAGCACTGTGCATTGTGGCCACTCTGATGAAGATGCAAAGACAGATGAGTCCCCAGAATGCCCTTAGGATCAATGACTGGTCCCACCAGTACCAGAGTATGTCTGGGGGGGGGGGGTCCAGTGGGGGGTGGTATGAGATAAGCTGGTAAAGTGGACATGGGGCACTGGGGAGCCAGGCCATTTAAATGATTTCCAAAGGGGGAGCAAAAAAAAAATGCTGCATTGTTGCTTGTTTACAAACTTGTTTGCTGTCAGTGTCTATCATCTTGACTGTTAATGCCTTGTTACTCAAGTTGTGGCTGAAAGTGTCTTTGGACTGTCCATGTTACTTCACAGATTGATAAACAAAACTGGTAGGTCAGTGAGGACAGGAATTTAGATCTTTCTACTCTGACTTATATTTTCCTGTCGCTTAGTAGTGTTGCCTTGCTGTCTAGTAAGCTGGGGGTGGCTAGAATTGGTTCTAGTTTAGTAGAACTGGCCAAAAGCATCTGCCTTTCGGCTAGAGAACTACATGTCTGATCCTTCAGAGCCCCCTCCCCAACAGTAGGAACTAACACTAATCTCCAAACCTACACCAAAGTACTATACGACCACTTATATAAATGCATGGATTCAGCAGTAACTGACAGGACAAAATCCTCCTCCTCAAGGAAGAGTAAACCTGTCTGGTGGGTATCAGCTATAAATAAACTCTACAACAAAAGGAAGAAATTGCTGTGCAGGATCAAGAAGGAGTAAGTGCCAAATTGGAAGCAATTTGTCTTTGGCCTAAACAGGCAAATAAGGGTAAGATAACTTCGAGTCTAAATTGGCCATGTCTACTAAAGACAGTCATAAGTCCTTCTTCACATACATCCACAGTCTAAGGGGAAACGGCCGAATCTGCTCAGAACTGATGGTCAAGGACACCACATACACAAATGCTGTGGATATAGCCAACCTGCTGGCAGACGGGTTTAATGAAAACTTCACCCCTCTGTCCACCCTATCAGTAATCCAGGATATCTCCAGCACCTGACCCCCCCCCCACCCCCACCCCTTATCTCCAGGGAACTGAGTTGTGCTGCACTTATTTCCCCTTTATGTTGCATACTTAAAACAGAGATAGAGAGCATTGACTGGTCATTTTTAACACTAAGAGTCAATGACTTAGTCGAACGGCAGTTTCTGTTTGTGGTACCTTGTTCTGTTTTACCCCTTGAGTGCAGTGTGACTCATCTCGTTAGTAGAGGCACATGTGGTTTTTGGCAGAGAAGTATGTTCTTCATCTGCTGGTCTGTAGTCTGATTATACACACTGACATGTTGAAAGAAATTTTTTGTAGGTGGTTTTGCCTATCTTGCCTGCAGTCATCAAGCCTCCTCCAATGGGACTGTTCCCATTCATTAAGCTGTACTAGAGAATTACCCATTGTGGTATGGACTGGCAAGAGCCGTCCATCCAGAGGGGCTGTAATATGTGCAGCCATGAGGGTGCTCTGTATGGGCTAATCCTCTGAGTTGGAGTGCAAGTTAGCTTTGTCACCCTAGGTGCTAAGAAAGGTATTCCCTTGTGAGTGCAATCTTAGGTACACTTACAAATGAAGGATGCCAGTTGATGGTGGCTTGGTGAGGTCAAAGCTCTCTGTTAGGACTCGCACCGCAGCACTGCTCCTCCTCCAAGTGATTATGGCTGTATGTATCCTGTTCCTCCCACCCTTCTCCAGCCCAGGATGGGCACACCCAACCTTCCCTACCAGCTCCATCAAGCTCTTGAGCTGCAAATCAAACGTGGGCTACCTAGACCATAGTCAGGCCTTTGTACCTTTATGCCACCGGAACTGGCTGGCATTTTGAAAGAAGTGACACATGATTGTACATTTCCATTTTTCTGATACATATTTGTTTTTATGAATTTAAGAGATACATTGCAGGCTTAGTTTATTGGGGTTCGACTTGGGTTCCTTCCTGTTTTAATTTCTCTAAATCTTTTGAGTTTCTAATACCATGACATTCCTACGCCAAGGTATATTAAAGTTCATGAATTTGGTATTATTTCAGTCTTTGATGTAGGCCAGAAGTCCTTTTCACAGCACCCACAATGTGTCCAGTATCCTCCTGCAATTCATACGGCATTACATGTATTGGTAATGTATCCAAGTATGATTGTAAATTCTTTTTTATAAGACCCGTTGCTCCTACTACTGTTGGAACTGTCAGGCTAGTCTTCTTCCACATTGCCCTTGTTTCTGCTTACAAATCCTGGTATTTTATGACTTTGTCTCTTTGTACTTAGGACATTTTAGTCACCGGGTGTAGCAATTTCAATGATCGGTGCTACTTTTGTCTTATTTTCATGGAGTACTGTATCTTGTTTTTTTTCGCATCTGTTTTTTGAACTGTTGGTAATGGGTGCTCCCATATGATATAAACCTCATCATTTTCTATAATGCTTTGTGGCTCATGTTACCAGTGCTTGTCAGCTACTTCATTGTTATAAAGTTTACATAGTCCCCAGAGCAACAGTCTTGCCACATTACTATGCTTTTCAGTATACAGTCCTTCTGCTATCAGTATATTGTACCCAGCAAGAAAATGTGCCTCCGTTTCCAATTCTGTTTTACAAAACCTACATTTATCTGTTTCGCCCACATGTTCAGTGGACTTGGTGAACTATGTACACATTGATTTATAATCTTGGGCCACCAATATTAGCCTTCCTTAGTGGTTGGCAATAGGTTAACTAAACTATTGCACAAAATAGGGGAAGTTTTAATATAGTCAAACAAAAAAGCATTAAGCACTTGCAAGTAGGTGTTTATTCCCTAAGAAATTATATATAAATATTATTTTCTAGCTCTTTCTGTCTTCCATATAAAGGGCAAAATAACATAAAGTGTACAGACGAGAACAGAAATGTATTTATCACATTGCTCCTCCTGTCTGTTGTTATAACCATGGTTATGCTGGAGAACTTAATAGCTTAATAGTTAAGGTATTTGTTTTTCCTGCTATGACAGGTGCTTCTGTTTTGACAGAAGAAGCTGTCTTTCTTAAGGTGTTGCTGATTTAAAAGAAACAGAATTTTTTCACTTGGACCTTTGATCAGTAAGAATTTTTCTTTTTGTTAAATATTTTCTGAGCTGTGGTTCACACTTTTTATGAAATTGTAACATCTCTTACTGGAGTAAAGTTCAGAACAGAAACCTTGTGTTAATACCTTTGCTTTGGTGGTAGTGTAATGCAGCTTTGTGCAGTAATAGAGCAATAACCCACGCCTGGGTGTGGGTAATGCTAAATTTACCCACGGTTGGCGTGGTTTGGTCCCGGCTAAGCCCGAGGGACCAAACAAAGCCAACCGTGGGTAAATTTAGCATTACCCACACCCAGAAGTGGGTTATTGCTATTATACCATGACATTATTTAAGAAAAGAAACTGTTACTTTTCTTAAATAATGGCATAGTATAATGCCTGTTTACTGCCCTTCCGCAGATGTCTGGCATCCGGCAGTTCTGATGTACTGCGCGCCTGCGCAGTACATCAGAGCTGTGGGCAAAAGCAACGGAGAAAGCAAGATCTCCGTTGATTTTTTAGTGTCTCGCTATGTTAAATGAGTTTAACATAGCGAGACAGTTTAAAATAAGCAACGGACATCTCCGTTGCTTATTTTAACTGCCTCGCTATGTTAAACTCATTTAACATAGCGAGACACTAAAAAAAGCAACGGAGATCTTGCTTTCTCCGTTGCTTTTTTTTAAAACACTGTCTCGCTATGTTAAATGGGTTTAACATAGCGAGACAGCTTTAAAATAAGCAACGGAGATCTCCGCTGCTTATTTTAAAGCTGTCTCGCTATGTTAAACCCTTTTAACATAGCGAGACAGTGTTTTAAAAACCGAGTTATACTAATGGAAAAAAGTCCGGGCAACCGGACCTTTTTCCATTAGTATATCTCGATTTACAACGGGCACGCTGGCCAATCAGTGTGCACGTTTTGGGGGGGTCATGGTATAATTTCAGTTTTTGCATGTTTGAACTCATTACATGCTGTATGTCGCATTTTCTTCACTCTTTTCATTTACATTTCAAGCTAGTGTGCCTTTGCTGAAGGCAGTTACTCTGTACACATACTGGATAGATGTCATACTCCATTTAAAAACAGCATCAGGATTGCCATATTAATGCCTGCATGTTTAGCTGTTTATAATACACTTGCAGATACTTGATACAGATATTAAGAAACTCCAAGAAAGCACTTAGTGTTCATTTTTTTATTATTGTAATGCAGTCTGTCCTGCTTCAAAAGCCACATTGTTCTAAATGGGAATTTTATAAGCAAATTTCTTTTCTGCAGTCAATGTAGGTGGTAATTTGCCTGATTTGTGCCCGCTGTCACCTATTGTCCAGATGAGTATTTATTTCAGAATCTGTTATGGTTCAAAGGAATGGTTCACAGTGGCTGAACAGGAGGGAGAAAGGGGGCTGCTATAGCATGCTTGGCATGCTGCTTTCAGGACTGTATTTCTAGCCACAATATCTGCTATTCATTGGCTGTCTGAAAAAAGCCATTTAATGTGAGGATTGGACAAAAACCTGCGTCAGTTTGCAGTTGGTCTCCAAGGCAGTGATGATGCTGCCTTCTCAGGCTAGTTAACGTCACAGCTCCATCACCCAGAGGGGTGTGGATTTTTTTTTCTTTCATTCTGTCGCTATTTCACTGTGGCTGTGTTTAATTTTGATATTTTCTTTTGAGCTGCATCTTCATTGTAGTTTTGCTAACATAATGATATTTTGCAATCATTTAGGTGAATACAAGAAGGACGAACTCCTGGAAGCTGCTAGGTGAGTGTTGCTGAGTAACAGAAAAGCTGTTGAAGATGTTTGGAAAAAAAAAATCCTGTGCTCTGTCATCTCTGCTGTGTGTGGAATGGAAGAGATTATTCATATTGCTTTTGGTACATTTTCACCTATCTTAATTACATTTAAACCATGTTTGCAGTGCATCAGTTGTGATGGCAACTATTTCAGAATGTTTGAAGCTGACAGGTACCACATGTGTTTTCCCTTGGTCCTTAGACTGCTATTTCTTTCTCTCTCAGTTTATAGCATGTACAGATCTCTAGATTTGCTGCCTAAAGACTTCAACCCCCACCCTCCAGTCTATCTGAGGCATATAGTTATCTTTTTTCTCTCAATAATTTTAGTGAGCTATGCTCCATGAAACAGTGTAAATGGCAGAGTTTAGTAAGAGTGCTACAGATCACATTTTCTGTAGCTAAGTTCTATGCTAATTTTGGAGTTATTACAGGATGAAAAATGTATAGAATAAAGCATTCATCTGCTTCCGTGACTGATGTTTCCCCTTCATCTCTGGCTCTGTTTTCCTATACATTTTGTTTACTGTGGAAGCCAAGTTGCATTGCTTTCCAACAAAGTGGTTCAAGTGTGTAGGAGTAATTTCCCTTGGCATAAATACACCTTCCCTATCAACATGGAGAAAAGTGGCTGGAGATGGAAAATCTGAAAGTCTTGGTAATCCATTTCTATTTTGAGTAGCAAGCCCCCAACATTATTTGTAAATGCTTACTGCTTTGTTATCCACAGGTGGCCAGAGTTTTCAGGTTTAAATTTGCAGAGAATGCTCAGCAGAGGTGTGCTTCCTTTGGAAGTGAAAAAAATACACAAGAATGTGTGAAGCACTGAAGTTTCTTTGTCAGTTACAGTCAGGTCTGTTTTGGCAAGATACTGTTTGCAGGGAAGATTTCAGGTTGTTTTTGAGTTCCAGGAATTTGAAGTTTGATTTGTCCCTTGCAGGAGTGGTAATGAAGAAAAGCTCATGGCGTTGTTAACACCATTAAATGTCAACTGTCATGCAAGCGATGGACGTAAGGTAAGACCTTTTGCATGTTTTAAAAATACAAAATATAAAACTGTACATGGTTTTGGCTGATATTTTTTATTACAGGCAAGTGGCGTATCAGCTGGTTCTCATCTGCAGTGCCTTCTGTGTGGAACTGTGTGTGTCCTACCCTTTTCCACACGGGTGCTTCAGTTTCCTCAGAGGTCCTAAAGACATGCTGTAGATGAATTGTTGTTCCTTCAAACTTGCCTAGAAGTGTTAGTGCCATGTATGTGTTTATCTTACAGGAGGCTTATGCCCTGTGTGGCGCTACACCACTGGACCGGTAATTAATCCTAACCACTGACACCAGTGGGGGACGTACATTGGGAGGATGACAAGTACACACACAGTATTTCCAGATGCAGCCCTCTGCATCAAGTACAATTTCCCCGTAAGAGCACACAGAGACCACAGTCAGTCTGGGGCTAGTCTTTCCCCTCTTTCTACAGATCTCCAATAAGACTCCCCACTGGCACAGCTGTAGAGTTGGGATCTTAACTGAGTGACCAAGCCAAGACCTCCAGCACTCTCTACGTCTAACCAGTGCTTCGTGCCCCTGCCCAAGTAGCTCACACACACACGCACTCTTTGAGGTTTCATTTACACATACACAGACACACATACCTGTGAAAGGCTGGCACAGGTTAAATAGCTAATGCCCCCTTTTGCCCACACTATAAGGTAGTTTCCACTGCCACCAGTCACTCCTTATGTGTTACTTTAAGGCCCTTAACAAAGGGTGTCCAATCTTACTGCATTACAACATTACTTTACATTTTAAGTAATGGTAACAGGGTTTGGGAGCCTCCTTGGAAGGAGGATAAATGGAATAATATAACTTTGGATGTTAAGTTGTCTATCTCGCCTTCATTCTTGCTGGATGGGTTCGGAGCCGACCTCGGCTCCGACTCGGCCACTCTAAAAGCTCGAGAGTTGGTTCCACCGGCTCGAGGCTCCCCTTATATCCCACAATGCTAGGCGTGAGTTACCTCAGATCTCGTTTGCCGCTACAGCTATCGAGGTGTTGTTTTTCTACCGGCTCAGGTCAGTTGTTTAATCAGTCTATTTAAACTTGTTTAAATCCCCTTTTCTGAACTTAGTTTTTCTTTTTTCCCATCTTTTCCCTCAAGAACTTATAAGTTCTTCCCTTAGGCCTTCGGGCCCTGTTATCCCTAGTGGAGTGCTTGTGTTTTGTTAGGGATATTTGTTATACTTAAGCTAAATAACTAAATTTTAATTAGTATATCTAGTTAATTTTCTTCATAGTGTAATCGGTGTGTGTGTGTTCTGTGTGTGGGTTACACTTTCGGTCCTTGATAATGTCCAAGGATTCAAAGGTCTCAGGCTTCAAGAAGTGTGACTCGTGCTGTCAGAAAATGTCTCTGACAGACGGTCACACTTCTTGTGTTTACTGCCTGGGACCTTTACACCTGCAGGACTCTTGTGCTGTATGCCATGGTTTCAGACCCAGAGTCCTGCAGGAAAGAAAAAATAAACTTATTTTGAGAGGTTTACTTAAGCCTGAGGGTTCCCTTACTGTTACTTCGGGCAAACCCTCTAAGGCTTCTAGGTCCTCGGCTCCAGCTCCTGAGTCAAGGCCTAAGGCTTCGAAACCTCCTTCTACATCGGCTCCGACTAGACCTTCGGAGCCGACATCTAGAAAGAGGTCCAGGTCACCGTCCCTTGGCTCCGTTCATTCGGCTCCAGCATCTCCCTTGCTGTCTGAACGGAGCCATAGATCTCACTCCTCTAGGTCATCGAGGCTTTCGGATCATGACCTTCAGAGGGTAGTGAGTCGACTTCTTAAGTCCGAGGCACTGGCCCAAATGCTTCAGAGCCCGACTCATCAGTCGATGCCTGACCCTGTTCCTCATTATGTTCCTCCTCCGACTCCTTTGAGCTCGGAGCCGGGGCGTTTCGGAACCGAGACTGTGGTAGCGTCGGAGCCGATACAAATGTCTTCGGCTCCGTCGTCGGCTCCAATTTCTTCCTTAGAAGAATCTCGGTGCCGGACTTCCCTCGTCGGCTCCGAGGGGGTGAGTGGCATCGGACCCTTGTCCGACCCCGCTCTCCCTCTCGGTGCTTCGGCGCTGGTGAGTTCGGCTCCGACATCGGCCTCGGAGCCATCAATGTCGGTGCCGAGGGAGGTTTTCAGCTTCTCGGAGCGGGGACCTCTGGCTCTGCCTGACAGGGGTGCGTTCGAGGTCATGCGGAGTGTGTTGGAACCTGGTTCAACTCCACAGTCGGCTCCGTCCGCCCCTCCCTCTTCGGTGCCTCAGGTCAAGTCTACTCACTCCCTCATCCCAGACCGCAGAGAGCCAGCTCCTCAGGAATCCCCTGTGGGGATCTCATCCTCTTCCGAGGCCTCTCCTGAATTGGCAGAAGAGCCCCCTCGGAAGAGAAAGTGTAAGAGGAAACACATAGACTCACCTGAGTCCGTCACCTCTGACACAGATTTAGAGGATTCCGAGGGTTCCCCCTGTTCCCCTTCTGAAGATGTCTCCTTCGCAGACATTCTAGAAATCCTCAAATAGAGGGGAAATTGGCCAGCCCTCAGCCCTTTGGAGGATGAATCTGTGTATCTTGAGGCGTTTGGCTCTCGCCCTTCCACCTCCTGGGTGTCTCCCCCCTTTGACCCCCTTATGCAGGAGGTAGCAAAAAAGGCATGGACGGCTCCTGATTCAGTGGACCCCACTCAAAATTTATCACGGCACCAGCAGATAAACAATTTCTAACCAAGGGAGTTTCTGTGGATGATATGGTGGTTGCTGCTGCCACTAAGAAGGAACTAGCTGATCCTTCAGTGCCTGTCCATCCACCCAACAAGGAATCTAGGTCTGTGGACAGGTACGGGAAGCGGATGTTCTCGTCAGCGACCTTTGCAATGCGTTCGCTGAACTACCTATGCCATTTTACTCGTCTTCAAAGGGACTTGATCAAAGAAGCGAGTGACATGTTGAAGGATCCTACAGCTGCGGGTTTTCAGGACAAGATGAACACTCAGCTGGCTACCCTGAACTCCATAGCTAACTCCTCCATGCGCCTCCTTTCGTATGCGGCTGATGGAGCGAGCAGGGCCGCAGGGACAGGTGTGGCCTTACGTAGGCATGCCTGGATGCGGCTATGCAACTTTGCGGACCCCTTTAAAACGTCGTTCACTAATTCCCGCTTGATGGATCATCTCTTTTTGGTCCTCAAGTGAAAGAAACCTTGACTAGGTGCGAGACGGATGGCAAGACTCTTTCTGCCGTCGGAGTCCGTTTTTCTACTCCTTCTAGGCCTTACCCCAAAGGCCAGAAAAGTGGGAAAATGTGGTTCCGCAAACAATCTCAAGGGACTTCGCCTGACGCACAGAGTCGGTTCCCCGCCAGAAGCAGAGGGGGGAACAACAATGGTAGACGTCGCCCTAGAGGCAGGGGGGGGTCCGCAGAACCAGGGCAATCGAGAAACTTTCTCCGACAAGCCCTTTCAGCATCCCTGAGGTGTTGCCCGACTGTCCACCTTCGGAGGCAGTCGGGGGAAGATTGTCACTGTACCCGGAAGCCTGGCTATCCCTAACTCAAGACAAGTGGGTACAGTCCATCATTTCCGAAGGCTATTCCATTCCCTTCGTACGCATTCCAAACCAGTCAAAAATCCCTTCCAGATGTTCCACCCACTCAAAGGGATCTTGCAGCTTTGGAAATTTCAAAGCTACTTACAAAAGAGCAATTCAGCCAGTTCCAGCAGACCAGCAAGGATCCGGAATCTACTCCAGGTTCTTTTTAGTTCCAAAGAAAACAGGGGACTGGAGACCAATTTTGGATCTCAGTATCTTGAACAAGTCTGTCAAGAAAACAAGATTTCGGATGGTCACGCTACAGTCCATCCTTCCCCTATTGGGAAGAAAAAACTGGATGTGCTCTATAGACCTTCAGGATGCGTACTATCATATAAAAATGAACAGACGCTCCAGAAGATTCCTCCGCTTCAGGCTGGGAGCCAGTCATTTTCAATTCAGAGCCCTGCCCTTTGGACTCACCACTGCCCCCGGGGGTTTACCAAATGCATGGCAGTGGTAGCTTCTCACCTGAGACGTCAAGGATTCCAGGTGTTTCCATATTTGGACGACTGGCTCCTCACAGCTCCCACCAAGCATCTTCTTCTAATGGCCAGGGACTACACCTTTCGCATTTGTCAAAAATTAGGCATCTCAAAAAATTGCGAAAAGTCTGTTTTGTCGCCTTGTCGTGTTATTACCTTCACAGGCGCAATTCTAGACACAGTCAACATGTCTGCGAGGCTAACAGATCAGAGAATAACAGACATACACAAACTGGTCTCGCTCCTCTTCAGCAGCAACAGAGTCAAAGCCAGGTTAGTTCTGAAAGTATTGGGGATTATGGCGGCTGCCATACCTCTGCTTCCATTAGCCAGATTCCACATGAGAATCCTTCAATGGATGCTCTTCACACAATGGTCATACCAGCAACTTCCGATGTCCCACACCATTATGATTACGCAAACATGCAGGAATCATCTTCTGTGGTGGATGTCTTCCCCTCAGCTCTTCTTGGGAAGGCCCTTTGTTCCTCCCCCTCCGGTTGCTACTCTGACAACGGACGCCTCCCTGATCGGGTGAGGGGGGGCATTATCAGGGCAGAACTGTCCAGGGCACATGGCAACCAGACGAATGCCACTTGCACATAAATGTTCTAGAGATGAGAGCAGTGCTTTTAGCGTTGCAAGCCCTTCAAGACACTCTTCCCTTGGGAACGATAGCAATCCAGACAGACAATATGTCTGTAGTGTGGTATATCAACAAACAAGGCGTTACCAGGTCCTATCCCCTATGTCGAGAAGCACTCAGACTGTGGCAATGGGCGATTTCTTCTCAGCGGTTTCTGATAGCAACGCACATCCCCGGGAAGTCCAATCAAATCGCGGACAAGTTGAGCAGAGCTATCCTCATGCCTCACGAGTGGTCTCTGAAAGATTCTATTGTGAGAAAAGTTTTTCTCAAGTGGGGTCAGCCTTGCTGCGACCTTTTTGCTACTCCCCAAAACAGCAAGTGCAAAGATTATTTCACCCTATTCCCGCTACCAGGCCAGCCCAGCAGAGATGCTCTAGTCCAAGTTTGGCCCCGGGGACTTCTGTATGCATTTCCTCCCTTCCCACTAATCTCTCAAGTGATACAGAAAGCTATCGCTCAGAAGGCCTCCTTGATCCTCATTGCTCCTTACTGGCCTCGACAGGTTTGGTTCCCCTTTCTACATCAATTTCTGTTGGGGCAACCTTGGCATCTGGACCTAGTTCCAGATCTTTTGATCCATCAGTCGGGTCAGTTTCATCGCTCCCTCCCCTCTCTGAACCTCACTGCTTGGTTCCTCCTATTCCAACCTTATCCAGGCTTCCTCAAATATCTCACGCTGTTCGAGATATTTTGATAGCTTCCCATAAATCTTCCACTCGAAAGATTTATCTGAGTAAGTGGAAACGTTTTGCCTATTGGGCTCAAGGAAGGGACATAGATCCTTTCACGGCTTCCATCCAAATAGTCCTTGATTTTCTAGCTGAACTCTTCCATGCAGGTTCATCTCCTTCTACTCTTAAAGTTCAATTGGCAGCTATTTCTAACTTTCATGTGGGCGTCTCAGAGTCTGCCATAATGTCCCACAAGCTTTGCAAAGCCTTTTTGAAGGGAGTTTTTCTACTCAGACCTCCTATAAGAAATCCTCCTCCTCCTTGGGACCTAAATTTAGTTCTCAGTTCCTTGATTCTCCCCCCTTTCGAACCTGCAGCTTCATGTTCTTTAAAATTGCTATCATGGAAGATTCTCTTTCTGGTAGCTATTACTTCAGCTAGAAGAGTTTCAGAACTTCATGCACTCAGCTGTCGACCTCCTTATCTGTCGTTCCATAAGGACAGGGTATCCTTACGAACCAACCCGTCCTTTTTACCTAAAATAGCCTCGTCTAACCTTAATCAAAGCATTGACCTCCCTGTGTTTTTTCCAGAATATTCTAATAGGTCTGAACAAAAATTGCATTGGCTAGATGTTCATCATCAGTTAAGGTACTATTTGGATAGAACCAAACAATTCAGAAAATCTGACCAGCTGTTTGTCTCTTATGCAGAAGGCAGAAAGGGACTTTCTGTTTCTAAGGTATCACTATCTAGATGGCTAACATCTCTAATTTCCATTGTCTATGAAATAAGACACCAAAAGCTACCTAACAAACCTAAAGCCCATTCCACCAGAGCTTTGGCTACTTCTATAGCCTTCCAAGACAGACTGCCTATAGACACCATTTGTGCAGCAGCTACTTGGGCTACTCCTCACACTTTCATTTCACATTATAAGTTGGATTTAGCTTCTAGGCATAGAGCTAATTTTGGTTCCACTGTGCTCAAGAGTCTGTTCCGTTAGGCCACCCGGGACAAGGTGCTAGGGACGCGGTCCCATCCAGCAAGAATGAAGGCGAGATAGACAACTTAACATATAGAAGTTATGTTCTTACCATAACGTTCCATGTTAGTTGTCTTCTTCTCGCCTTCTTCTTGCATCCCACCCTCCTTCCCCCTGGCCTGGACAGACCTAGAGGAGTTTGATTGTGACCTCTCTTTCTACCACCTCTTTACTATAGGTATATGCTCTGCTGTGCATATTTTCCTGGATCAGGTTGTAGGTCACCCTTCTCTTCTCCCTTGTTTATAGAGGTGGATTTTGTTTCCAGTTATTCTGGTACTATTATTAGCTGGGCCTAGCTCACAAACGAGATCTGAGGTAACTCACGCTTAGCATTGTGGGATATAAGGGGAGCCTCGAGCCAGTGGAACCAACTCTCGAGCTTTTAGAGTGGCCGAGTCAGAGCCGAGGTCGGCTCCGAACCCATCCAGCAAGAAGAAGGCGAGAAGAAGACAACTAACATGGAACGTTATGGTAAGAACATAACTTCTATTTACCACATATTGTTTAGATACCCCAGCCAGTTTGGAATCCATCAAAAATCATTGGAGGTTATTCTTAAGTGTACCTGAGGTTTTGGACAAAGTAGGGTCAAAACCCATTGTCATATATAAAAAAGACAAAACCATTAAAAAGTGAGTAGAAAATGGGGTAACCTACAAGTCTACTTCTGGAAAAATGGGTACTCACAAATGTGGGGCTTGCGCACATTGTAATCATATACTAGTAAGTGACACCATTGATGTTTATGAAGTCCAATATAGAGCCAGAGGCTGTTATAGTTGTGCCTCCAATGGTGTGGTGTACTTGGCCCAGTGCCAAGATTGTCCCTGTTTCTATGTGGGTAAGACCTCTAGGAGGTTGAGGGATTGAATATATGAATATATGCTGGACATTAGAAAAGGTATAACAACCAATGCTTTGTTTGAGCATATTTCCTCTTCTGGTGCCCAGAAATTCTGTTTTTTCGTTCTTGATCATATTAAAAATGATCTTCTGGGTATAATTTTGGATGAACATTTAAATGTTAAGGAATTACAGTGGCAAATTAGGTTAAATGCAACCGTTCATCCTGGTTTAAATGAGTCATGCTCTTTGGGTGCTCTTTTAAAGTTGAAACATTATGATGTTAAGTAATTTAAGTTAAAATATTTAGGTATTTAATCAGTTGCTTAGTTTTTAATGGAATAACTGTTTTTGTTAATAGGAAATTGTAAGGGTAGTGATCATGTGATGTTTTAGTAGCAATTTTATTGGTTGTTTTAAGCTTATTAAAGATGGGAATTTTTAAAGTGTTTAGTTCTGATGAAGTTCCACTGTAGTGGAATGAAAGTGCTTAATTGAAATAAAGTATGATATGAAGAATTCTGTTCCAGTTCTTGTCCACTTGTATCTGGCAGTGTTTGTTATTTAAATAGTTTGTTTCTTCGTGGTTTTTGGGGCTTAAAATTTTGCCAGGTTCTCATGAAATAACAGGAGGTTAGCCTTAGAATAGTTCTTGAATATTCCAGGTTTAGCTGGGGGATCCAAGTTTTATTTTTACTT
This sequence comes from Protopterus annectens, assembly GCF_019279795.1. NCBI lineage: Eukaryota > Metazoa > Chordata > Ceratodontiformes > Protopteridae > Protopterus > Protopterus annectens. The sequence continues at coordinate 573,696,097 of NC_056728.1, read as the reverse complement.
CAAAGGAGACCATTTTGTGGTCTGACCTTACCAGGAAAGGCATTACAGTAGGGGGTGTGCAGCAGTCTCCCATATTAGTGAGGACCAGATACAGTATGGTTACACCCCTGATTGGTGTGTTGACTGTCTGGTTCAGGGAGTTTGTGTTTACAAAATCCAGGAATCTCAGTGCATGTACGTTTGGTGTCTTTATAGGATTCTCAGTTAACAGTGGGGTAATTAAAGTCGCCCATGAATGTGGTATTGAGTTGGATGGTTAGTGTTTCTAATAAGTTTAAATACATGGGATGGGTTTCCTGGGTCATAGAGGGGGACCTGTAGCTTGCAAGGAAGTGGTATTGGATTTTACCTATGGTAATTTGAACATGGATCAGCTCAAGTGCATTGCTGTGTTTGACCAGCCTTGAAGTATATTTATTTTTGATGTAAATACAGACACCACCACCTTTAGTCTCTGTCTGTGAAGTAGCTGGCCTAAATGTGTGGAAGGCATTATAACCTTGCACTGCTGATGTGCTCTCTGCAGCTTTAAACCATGCCTCAATGACCGCACAGACATCAGCATTGTCTAGGGTAAAGAAAGCTTCTAGGGAGTGGAATTGTTTGTTTAGATTCCTAGCATTGAGCAGTAATACCTTTAGATTTTCTTGGCTTTGATTTGCTATGTCAGAAGTACTTTTCTGTTTGGCATTGCCTAAAAAAAGGCACTATGGGAGAAGAGTGTTTTAGTTAATATTTGAAAGCCTACAGGGGTGAGGTGCAGACCATCCCTGGCAAAGCAGCATGGCCTGTTGACCTTCTTCTATGCTAACAAATATTGCACCCCCTTAGAATGACACCAGAAACTAAGTAAATTATTGAAGTCAATCATCTTTTGTTTGTATTGAGGCATCATCCTTGGAGAAGGTAAAATGCTGCTTAATGCTAGGCTCATACCAGCATGAGACACATATTCCGAGAGCTCCATGATGTCTGTCTTGATATAGTCTAGGGAGGAACGTCTCAGGTCATTTACTCCCACATGGACTATGACTGAGTCATATTGGTAGTTGTGGTCCAGTGACCTGAGTGCATGCGTAATGTGACAGATCCTAGACCCTGATAAGCAACTGACCGTAATTTTTCTCCTTACTCAGCCTGATGAGAGGGACATCAGTGTCTCTCACGATGGAGTCTCCAAAGGCTAGAATGTTGGATTGTGTGGTGACTTGCCTTATGGGCTTAACGGTAGAGGCTCCATGAGATGTAGCTGTATGTGCTGATGTGGGTGTTGTTTTGAAAAAGTGCATTTGGGGCTGCTGAGGGTATTTGTTATCGGTCTATATTATATTGTCGAAACGGCATTACAGCGAATGCCATTTTGATGACACATAAAGAACGAAATACAAAAACAGCGAAACTGCAGGTCACCGATTTTTTTTTTCCTAGGGGAAAAAAATCGGTAGACCAACAACACAAAACACACGCACCAAACTAAATATACCAACTCCGAGATCGCACTACAATGGGGTAAAGGGCAATATCACAGCTCAGGCTAAGCGATTTTTTTTCCCTAGGAAAAAAAATCGCTGACCTGAGTTTTCGCTGTTTTTGCATTTAGCTTTTTATGTGTTGTCGAAACAACATTCGCTGTAATGCTGTTTCGACAATATAATATAGACCCATTTGTTACATGTACTTCATCTAGGAGGGCTTTGTGGTTTAGGAAGGTTACATGCAAGTGCCTCAGCATATGTGGGTCTATGTCTGCTTTGAATTTTGCGTGATGGGTGCAGCTTGTCTACTACTGACAACCTTATTGACATTAGGAGTACTTTTATGCAAGAGCTTTGCCTCCAGTGACATTGTGTAAATACATCTCTCACATACCATATCAGTTTGTGTGAGAATTAACTGGTTGTCAGTAAACATGAGGCAATTCCTACAATGCCTCAGTATGTCCATATCCACTAAGCTTGTAGTGGAGACAGTAGGAAATTTCATATCCATGGCAGCAAACCCTTTTTTATTGCTTAGACAGAGTGAAAATATCAATCACTGGCAGGAGTATCCCGTTTGCAACTATGTGGACAGTGCTTGTCACTGTAAACTAGTTGTCCTGTATGCAACTAGGGATTGGAGAAATTTCAGTTGTGCTTTTACTGGAAAAATGTCACTCAAGGTGTCTGTGTCTGTACAGAGCACTGCCAAACATTTGAGAGAGAACTAATATGCAGATGTAGAAAATTTAAGGATGAACTGTTTAGGCAGATATTCTGAAGTTAGAAACAAATCAAGCAGTACTTAATGAAAACAAAGAATTAGCTTGCCAAGAATGATTAAAAGAGGGGAGTTGCATGAATGGCTACTGCTAATGCTGGTCTCACCACAGTTTCACTCTGTTGGGATACAATGCTCCTTTGCTTCTTCTCTTACCAGAAGCAAAATGTTAGCACCAATCCCAAGAAAAGCAGCAGACCACAGCCTGTTTAGTGATCTACAGTCTTGTCCTAGATGATGCAAGGTTCTGTAGGCTTGTAGCCTTTCTCTGGTAGATGCCTCGAATAGTGACCAGACCAAACAGGTACTTTAAGCACAGACACTCACTCTCCAACTAGAAACAGTCCAGTATCAATGCACTCTGCTCCTTCTCTCACTAGGTTCAGATTATAAGCACAGATTCCAAGCTGTCACCAGTAAAGCAGTTATTAGGCTTTCTGGTGATCTGCAGTCTCCAGGAAATAATGTCATTGTACGTCTTCTCTCACCAGGATAAAACAGAAGCACTAATCCCAAGATGACTACTGAGAGGCAGAATGTGGGCTCTCCAATAACTCGTGGTCTTGTAATAGATGCTTAAAGGTAGGATGAAAAAAAAATGGTTTATCCTAAACACTGCAGTGTGCACTAAGCAGTTAAATATGAAAGTGTGTAACTTACGTTTTAGCTGTCTAAAAAGTAGTTTTAGAGGAGAGACACTATTTGTAAAAGAGCAAGATAGATTGAAAGGGGTTGGGCACTTCACTTTTGTATTCTGGTACTATGGAATACAGTAGGATGGCCAATAAATTTAAATACTTGAAGGGGAGTGATTTCACAAAAAGATAATCTTGTGCTTACTCACACCAGCCAGTGAAAGGAGAGAGGAAACGAGATATAGGGTCAAATTAACATAAGGGACAGGCAACTAGAAAGACAGTGGTGTTTAAGAACACAACAGTAATGGTGGGAGGGTGAGAAAAATTCTGTCTGACTCGAGACAGAGCTGTGGTCTCTTTTCAAGTTTTAATGTGCAGTTAAAAGCAGAATACAAGTAAAACACAGTGTAAAGAAAGCAAATCACAGTATATAAAATAGAAAAAGACAATAAAGTAATGCAAAATACAGTAAATAAAAAGCAAACTAACCTTTCTCTCACAGCAAGCTGTGGCAGAGTCTGGGTGAGCTTTCCAGTAAAGCTCTGAAATGTTTGATTTTACCCTGTAAATAGAAGGTTTAGTTCCTAGCTCCACTCCTCAGTTCACAGATAATTAACCTTAACTGAGTTGTTCTAACTTATGTGCGACTCCTTAATTTGACCTGTTCTAATTTCTGTTGGACTCTCGAGACAGAGCTGTGGTCCCTTTTCAAGTTTTAGAACTACTCTCTCTGCTAATACACGCCAGACATATCCCCCAAGTCCCTTTCTTTATTTATTTTACTCCCTCAAATTTAGGTCTTTCCCAATTCTTGAGTACCCTCGTCTGTACTTGCCTTAGGGCACATTTCTACACCTCTTTTCTTTCCTGATCATTTCAACCCATTCCTACCTGTTCCAGTTCCCTGCCCCACTCATTTTAATCATCACTAATGCTTAGATCTATAGATGTACATAAGAACCGTTCTTTCTTAGCTCATACATGTTCATTAATCCTTGGAAGGTGTCCATCATTTTCCATAAGCACATGCCCTATCATCCTTATTCTTACACACACACACACACACACACACACAAAACCATACTACCAGCTGTCTTACCCAAACTGTATAATGGTCAAAATGTTCACAAAGTCCGACTATCACTGGCCTTTTTAAAAGTAATCCTTTTCTACCCTTCACAAACCTACGGTGATTTCTGTTTGTTATCCAAGCTGCCATGTCTTAGCCCATTTTTCTGTAATGCTTTTGGAAGATTTCACCCTCAACCTGTTCAGCCACTGTTTTCCCCCTTCAAACTCTACCTGCACAGGGACATTCAATACTCATTCCAATGAAACTGTAGAGACTCCCTATGTTCCACATCCCATACATCAGATTATGAAGTTTGGACCCTGTCCTGAACTTCCTAGGCCTTATCAGTTTTATTCTCCACCTTAGATACTTTTACTAAGTGAAAGCCCAGCATATTTTCTCCACCTGTTTGACAAGCCTCTTCTTTGGTTTGCTGGTATACACACAAAAATAAACATTACCTCAGGCAGGGACATCATGTCTTAGATTGCTGCTCTTGCAGAGCTAGTTAGACTCTAGCTTTTCCCTGTTGTAACTCCACTGCTTAACTGCCCACTTAACTCCTCAGATCTACTTCTCACATCATCTCTATCTTGTGTGTGATTTTCTTTGCCTGGATACTTAAATCTCCCCTTCTTCACATTGGATTCTTCTCTGCTATGTTAGTTCAGACTCATGGCAACTTTGTTTTCTTATTTAATAGCAAATCCACAGCTTTGCTAAATCTTAGTTTCCGTTAGGACAGATAAGGAGTTCAACAAGTTATTCAGGAACATTAACCAATGTGTTGCTTTCACAGCCTTTGTTTATGCTTGCAGCCCAAATGTTCCCACTGTTACTTTTTGTTAAAGGTTTCAGGACAAGCAGTAGCAGCAGTGACGGGTAATGGACATCTATGCTTTGCACCTTTGGCTACTCTAAAATAGCACTGTTAGTCATCTGTTATGGGTGACTCTGTGACGAGATGTTTGCCTTATAGCTCCAGGATCTGACTTTCATTCTTGACCTCCAATCCCTGTGTTTGTCATGTCTGTATGTTCTCCTCCTGACTGCTTATGCTCCCATCTTCAGTTTCCTCCCACCTCCATTGTGTGTGTGTGTGTGTGTGTATATATATATATATATATATATATATATATATATATATATATATATATATAATATATATGTGTGTGTGTGTGTATGTATATTGTAAATGTACTTTTTTTTTCCTTTATTCCAGTTCCTCAGGTTTTAAGTGAAAAAGCTCCATAGATCAGTCCACTTACTGATAAATGTATGATGAATAAAAAATTATAAATAATGAGGCAGGGGGATGCACTGTGAAGTGACCCTTTATGACTTCTGTTCCCCTTGGCATTTCCAACACACATTTTTAAACACTTCCTGACATTCCAGGGAGTTAAATGAATTTACAATGTTTGCATTAGCAACTAGTGTTTGTATATGTATCTGTTTAGGTCCGTACTTATATTACCTCTTACTGAAAACCTTGTGTGTTTTTCCTTAATATCCTGTCTGGCCTGTGAACCTTTTTCCTTGGGAACCCAAAAGGCGCATCTCAACTTTTGTGTGCTTATAAGCTCAACTGATATTCCCGCTGTTTCTATCTCCTACTTGACATTCCCCATCTTTCCTCTGGAAAGTTCATATCTGCACCTGCTTCTCAACTCCCTCACCTCTACTATGTATAGTCTTTTCTATTAATATCCATTTTGTTGGTCACCACCTCCCTCAGCTCATTCTGCAGCTTTGTCGTCCTACTCCTGGCCCTGATTTTTTTTAACTTATTGGCCAGTAGTGCACCTACTTTCTACCAGTCAGTCTACATATCATTCTACCAGTCAGTCTACTTATCATTCTACCAGTCAGTCTACTTATCATTCCACCAGTCAGTCTACTTATCATTCTACCAGTCAGTCTACTTATCTTTCCACCAGTCAGTCTACTTATCATTCCACCAGTCAGTCTACTTATCATTCCACCAGTCAGTCTACTTATCATTCCACCAGTCAGTCTACTTATCATTCTACCAGTCAGTCTACTTATCATTCTACCAGTCAGTCTACTTATCATTCTACCAGTCAGTCTACTTATCATTCTACCAGTCAGTCTACTTATCATTCCACCAGTCAGTCTACTTATCATTCCACCAGTCAGTCTACTTATCATTCTACTAGTCAGTCTACTTATCATTCTACCAGTCAGTCTACTTATCATTCCACCAGTCAGTCTACTTATCATTCCACCAGTCAGTCTACTTATCATTCCACCAGTCAGTCTACTTATCATTCCACCAGTCAGTCTACTTATCATTCCACCAGTCAGTCTACTTATCATTCTACCAGTCAGTCTACATATCATTCCACCAGTCAGTCTACTTATCATTCCACCAGTCAGTCTACTTATCATTCTACCAGTCAGTCTACTTATCATTCCACCAGTCAGTCTACTTATCATTCCACCAGTCAGTCTACTTATCATTCTACCAGTCAGTCTACTTATCATTCCACCAGTCAGTCTACTTATCATTCCACCAGTCAGTCTACATATCATTCTACCAGTCAGTCCACTTATCATTCTACCAGTCAGTCCACTTATCATTCTACCAGTCAGTCCACTTATCATTCTACCAGTCAGTCTACTTATCATTCTACCAGTCAGTCTACATATCATTCTACCAGTCAGTCTACATATCATTCTACCAGTCAGTCTACATATCATTCTACCAGTCAGTCCATTTATCATTCTACCAGTCAGTCCATTTATCATTCTACCAGTCAGTCCACTTATCATTCTACCAGTCAGTCTACTTGTCATGCCTGTGAAGCAAGTTTACTAATTTCTCTCTCTCTCTCTCTTAATCATTACAGTCTTTTCATACTTTGCACTTTTCTGTTTTCTCTCTCTCTCTCTCTAGATTTGTATGGTCTTTTTCTGCCCTGCTTTTATTTTCATTTGTTCTTCAGGTTCTACTAACTTATTCATATACTCATTTTTTATCTCCCTCACTTAGGCCTTCTGACTATCCACTCTTATTTCATTCACCTTCCTTAGCTCATCCTGAGCTCCTTGTGTTATTTCCCCTTGTTTCTTATCCTCCTTCCTTACCATGTCTTTAATTAACTGTTTCACTTCTTATTGCTTCAGCAGGAAGGGTGAAGTTCTCACTAGCTTGGTAACACTCCATTCCCCTAACTTAAGTAGTCAGAATAGTGCATGGTCATAAAGTGGAAGCATCCACCGTTCAACTGTGCACAAGCCAGCCCCCCCCCCCCCCCCAACCTTTCCACTCTGGTACCTGAATGCATGGCTTTTAGATTAAGAAATGGGAAACCATTTGAATGGTTGGGACTCGTAAACTGAGTCTCGTAATGTGGAGACTTAATGACTGAGTATCCGGCCATACATATACCAAAGTCATATTGCCATTTCTTGGAATATTCATTTTTTCTGAAGTATTTTTTTCTGGCAGTTGGGATATTTGTTAAGGTGTGATGCCCTACTTCATCATATTTTTTTACAGTTGCCAGGAAATATGTTTGGTCATTTGAGGAGTGAGGAAGTGGTTCGTTCAAGCGAGCACTGTACATAAATGGAACTGAGTTTTATCGACCCAGTAGAAGAATGAACACTGCTGTTTATCATGGTCATACTCGAATATGATATAAGGCCACCACTTAACATGGTGTTTGGGCGATGAGGATTTAACTCCTGGATGTGTCAGTTTATTTGGATTGTTGGGACATTTGCTGAAGTTGGTATACTCTCCGGATTGGATTTTTCTACTTCTACGATGAGGAGAAGAGTAACGGTAGTGGACTAACACGTAATTCATTTATACTGAGTGGGACACTACTGCATTTGTGTGTTTGGGACACATAATATCACTAAGTTATATGCATTGTTAGGCTGTGTTTTTCTTTTGGCAAATAGACATTGCAATATAACAAACGGGCCCAAGTTATTTTTGCATGAAAGTTGTATTACAGTAAAAATTACATCTTTATGATATTTTTTGGTTAGGCCAAGGGACTGACACAGCAACAAATAATGTTGTTTAATACCTGGATGTAAAAGTTGGTTTATTATTGTTAGTTTTTGAAGCCTGTAAGATTTGTGAAATCTATGGGCTTGATGTTCACCAACTTTTAACATATCGGGTAGTTTGTGTTTATATAGCTCTGTTTTTTGTAAATATTGTATAACTACTTATAAGCTGTCTATACTGCTCTTTCATTTGTGTAATGTTTTAAGGGGCATATGAACAGTGACTAACAAGGGTTTATGGACAAACCGTGTTTGGAATAATGACCTTATATGGTTAACGGACGAAGAAGTGAATGCTGACGTCTGGATAATTCTGGTGAACCTATATTTAATCATTTGGGGCCCTACATCCACAAACTATAATACAAACTACAGCTCACTTATAATGGACACTTATTTAACAACATTTTTGTTAAAATTAAAATATGTTTAGGATTGTTTGGTTTAACATCTTATTTTTGTAAGCATTATTTGTCAGAAGTAGTAGCAACAAACTCACTGATTTTTTTGATTTTTGTATGTTAGTTTGATGGTCTGTTGGGAAATATATGGGATCTTAGGTATGCGAACAAATTTTAAGACAAGTTATGTTATAGATATGGAAGTTTGTTCTAATTACTCAATGGACAGCACTATTTTGTATTAGTGCACATCAGACTATGTAAGATGGGTGTGTGTATATATATATATATATATATATATATATATATATATATATATATATATATATATATTTGATATATATGCCAAAATAGTTTTTGGTACTTTTGAATTTACAGGTCGGTTTGTTTTATAACACTTAAACTGACATCTATAGGCTATATGGTGTTTTGATATTTTTAATTTGATTTAACTAAGGGTCTTAGGGTCAGTGAATTGTGATTATCGGAATTGACATATTTGATTACATGCGTTTGTATTTTTGCTCGACAGTTTTTTGCTATTTTATATTTAATGTATAACTTGGTACTGGATCTTCTGTAGTTTTTTTCCTGTGAATTGTTAGGATAGATTGCTTAGGGCACAGTGTTGTATAAGTTAGTAATCCAAGTGCATCTGAATAGTCTATAGAAAAAAAACTTCTGCTGTAGGCATATACTGTCTTATCTATTTTGACATTGTAACATTTATTTTATTGTATTCTGTCTGACATTGTTATTGTATATCTTAAAAGATTTTGTTTATACTGCATATTATTAAAATTAAACCGCACCTTCACTCTACTAAACCCACCACAACCTCTATTCCAATAAACCACAAAACTGCATACCACCTCTCTCCTTCTACACCCATCCACTGTCTTCCAACACAGATAACTCAGTCACCATGTCACCAACACCACACTCCCACAACCATATCATCCCATTACTCTTGCCTTCCCTGTCCATCTGTCTTTACTTTTTCTCCTTCATTACTACTTATCACCATCCACTTAACACTATGCACTGTATCAAATCCCCCACCCAACCATACACCACAAGCCATCCCTTCATACCTGCAAACGCACTACCAATTATCCTTTACCCTTTAATTTTTCAACTCATCTCTCCTATCCATTAGTCCTCACAATCCAAAAAATACCCCAGCCTCAAATACCACTTCCTGACTGTATTCTACCTTAAAACTATTACCAGCATTGCAGCCCAACTACTACTAGGAGATGATATCCACCCCAACCCTGGCCAAACATACAACACCCATACCACACCCAACCCCAACCTCCCATTTAAGCGTAAACCCACTGATTTACTCATTCTAAACGTAAACATTTGCAGTATCATAAATAAAATAGAACAGTTACATGGAATTATCTCTGTAAACAACCTAGACATTATAGTGTTTACAGAAACATGGCTTAAACCCCACATTAAAGATAACTCTATAACTCCACCTGGCTTCAACATATTAAGAGTTGATAGACCTCACAGAAAAGGTGGTGGCATTGCCCTTCTTTACAAATCCAAATTAAAAGTCCAGCTCCTTCAAAAAGAAACCCCAGATTTCAACACTGCCGAGACCCTATTCACCAAAATCCTACTAAACCAACACAAACAACTAAACCTACTCAGCATTTATATACCACCAGGAGACAACCTTAAGACACTATAATCTGTACTCCACTGGGCTTCCTACCCCCTGTCCCAAGAAACTTAGGTTATGTCAACATAGACTGGAACACTATACATTCACCCATAGCCACCAACCACATAAACCTATATAATTTCATACAACTCATACACTCACCCACAAGAATTGACAAAACCACCAAACGAGAATCCACCTTAGACTGGATCCTGACTAACCAGCCCAATACTGCCCACCTATCTGGAATACTACCTGACTCCCTCAGTGACCATAACCCAACCTTTCTCCTTCGGCACATAATAAAATCTGCTAACACCTCTGCTCTCTTACAAATCCGTTCCCAAAAAAACTTCTCCGCAGAACAATTCTCAGAAGCCCTAAAATCCTGTGACTGGGCTCCCATAAAAACCCTTCACCTGGATAATGCAGTAGAATACATTAATGCCAAATTCCTACAGATTTTAAACCAACTAGTCCCACTGACAACTATAAAATTGTGAAGTAACCCTGCCCCCTGGTTAAACAAAGCCAAAAAAATCTTACTCAAGACTAGAGACAAAGCTTGGATAACTTGGCAAAAATACAGAACTCCTGTAACTAGGCAAAGCTTTGCTGTGCTCAGAAATAAAGCAAAAAAGCAGGTTAGGTTGGACAAGAAACACTAGTATATTTCCCTACAAAAGTAAACATAACAACCCACAGAAATTCTGGGCTGCAGTGAATAACATCCTCCAGCCTGGTAAAGCTACCACACCACCCCCAGATATCACAGGTACTGATCCACACATAACCTTTAGTTTTAATAACTACTTTACCTTTTCAATACTGAACATGGTAAGTGCAATATCACCCATGACCCAACATCAACCCTTAAACTACCAGACTAACTCCACCCCCCTTCACTTTTAACCCAGTTCCAACTGCAACCATTTAAAATCTCTTAGCTAAACTCAAACCTACCACCCTAGCTGCCGACAATCTCCCAGCTCAATATCTCCAAGTTGCATCCAAGGCCATTGCCTACCCCGTCTCCCTACTCATTAACAGATTTATCTCCTTGCATTCCATTCCATTCCTTCATTATGGAAAACCTCATATATCATCCCTCTCCACAACAGAGGTCCATCTACTGACCTGTCCAACTACCGTCCCATTGCTATCCTATCACCCCTCTCAAAAATTCTAGAAAAATGTATCCACCACCAAATCCTTACCCATCTGTTTACTAATAACCTTCTAACTAAAACCCAACATGGATTCAGACCTTCCCATAGCACCAACACTGCTCTAATTAACTTCTCCAATACCATAAACTCGCATAAGAACCAAGGGAAGCTGGTCTCTGCCACCTTCTTAGACCTATCCAAGGCATTTGATACAGTTTCCCATAGCAAACTCCTCACCTGCCTAGCAGAACTCAACCTTGATGACTCCACCCTAAAATGTTTTTACAGTTACCTAAACAACCGGTCACAATCTGTTAAATGGGACAACTCCCTATCCCTCCCACTCACTGTCACATGCGGTGACCCACAAGGCTCAATCCTTGGTCCCCTTCTCCTCAACATATTTACAAATAATCTCCACCTAGCTACCACTAAAGCCAACATCGTCCAGTATGCGGATGACACTACTCTAATCTGCTCAGCACCAAACATCCAATTACTACAAAGTAAAGCCCAGGAATCCTTCACTGAGGTAGAGAACTGGCTAAACAACTACCATACTAAACCCCAAAAAAACACAGCTAATACTATTCCACCCAATCAATCACTCCTCTGCCACCTTTACCATCATGTCAACCAGTGGCACCCTCATCACCCCAATAACTGAGGCCAAACTCTTAGGCATCACTATTGATCAACAACTTAAATTCAACAAGCACGTATCCCAAGCTATCTCTAAAGTCCATAAAAAACTTGGTTGCCTATATCGTTGCATACTATTCCTAACCCCCGAAACTAAAACAACAATAGCCAGAACTCATCTCTTATCAACGCTGCTATACGCCTCTCCAGTCCTCACCAACATTAACAAAACTAACCTGAACAAACTCTCCACATGCTACAATAAAATAGCTAGGTCCGCTGCCAGTAATAGATCAAATTCCCACCACTGCCAATCCCAAATTAAACTGCACTGGTTAGAATTTCCAAACCTCCTACGCTACCACCAACTGATCATAGCTCATCAAATTCTTTTTCATCCGGGGAAGAGCCTTGCCCTAGCTGACATACTAAACTTTCACAACCCCAAAAGAGAACTACGTTCATGTAACAAAAACCTGATTGAAATCAACCCATGCAATAACAGCGCTGGGGAGACCCTGTTCTCTTATGATGTTGCTAAGGTATGGAACACCCTCCCACCTGAACTTAGGCTACAAAGTCACACAAGCACCTTCAAGGGCCTTCTTAATTCACACCTCAATGCTAATCCTTTCTGCAACTGAAAAGACCCCCCCTGAAGACTCTCTACTCCATATAAGTGACCCGCTGTATGGCTCCATTGCATACATTATATTTTCACCTGATATACTCACCTGATATGTACTTTTTTTTTTTTGTAAATATTGCAAATAGGGGTTCTACTCCTGAGTATCTTATTGTTTTACAAAATTGTTCTTGTACTTTGTTTCTCTTACCTTGTATACCAGTTTTTGTATTGTTATCTAAACCATGTATGTACTCTGTTAACTTCCTTGGAGCTTTTCTCCCCAGGACTCCACTGAAAACGGACACTTTGTGTCCAGTTGGATTTATCCTGGTAAAATAATGTTAAAATAAATAAAAATAAATAGTAAATGTTGATGTCATTGTTAGTATGTGTATGTTGAGGGGGGAGGGGGACACGTTTAAAGGAGAAGTGTTATGTACAGTGTTGACTCCTCTCCTGTATTTTTAGTCTTTTCAGTCCTTTTTTTCTGTATTTTAGCACTCTGCATTGCAAGTGTTGTCATTTTGATAGGAAGCCATAGAAATGCTTTTTGTACGTTCAGATTTTGTTATGTGCACTAACATATGTAAGTAACATAAGTACACCATGTTACTTTATAAACGTCATATCCTTCAAAAAATGCATGCTAACACAAAGCCTGTTGTTCTAGAAGCTTTCTGTGTTTGTAGTAGCAGTAATGATTTACCCTGGCTTTGAGCCTTTGTCTTCCCATTATTTTCAGCTTTGTCCAAATTTCTTGAACTATAAAATTGAAGGGTATGCTCCCACTCCATGGTACTGATTGGTCTATATCATCTCCACTTGTTTTCAAAGCGCTTGCCAGCATGCTGTGATAATGCAGGTGTGTAACGCAATCCACAGCCCACTAATACAACAAGCATTTACAGTTTGATAAGTTAACATTATAATATTTCATGGCTTCTCGTTTTCTTTTTAAAAATATTTCACCCTTCAACACACATCCCCTCTCCACTTTCCTTGCATATTGGTCAGTGATATACCACCATTGTAAACATACATCATGGCCCAGTTGTAATCCCACTCCCCTGTTTTGTGTGTACACCAATGGCTGATATTTTACAATATACTGCCAAATCCCTAGAGCTGCTGCCTGCCTCAGAAAAGCATTCTACTGGTTTATTCATCACTTCTGTTCACTACTGTTAAATGAGCTGTCACTGCCTGATTAGATCCCGTCTGTCTTCTACTACTAAAGGGCCAACTTAACTTTTGTTCTTCAAATGCATACTGTGGTTGCATATTCCAGATGCCACATGCACTTGCCATATTCCTGCTATTCTGTTATCAGTTTGGGAGCAAATTTATTCAGACTTACTACAATGCTCTTTTCAACTCTAGCCAGTAACAGGGTGCATTAACTCTGCAGATACGAGTTATAAGTTTTTTTGTTTTTCCCAACTCTCTGGCTACATCACTAGTGAGGCAACAGGTTATCGTCCTTGTGTTCAAAGTGGCAAGGTTGATTATACATCCCACTGTCAAATTAGTTCATTTCTCCTTATTTGTTTTTAAAGCAGTAATAAGATGCAGCTCTGGAGGCTGTATTACCTGCCTAATTAATGCCATCTTGCATAACTCCAACCTTCAAGGCTGGAAATAGCAGATGTTCATTATGTAGATCACTTCTGCATTAGCCAGTAGCATTCCTAGTAGAGGGGAATTAGCCATGGGTAGGCATCCACCTATTTGTTCTGACTTCCAGAATTTTGAACATCCTCCACGTGGGCAGGTCTCCTTCCCATGTCAGGAATATTATTTGGACATTGGGTAGAAAGTGGAGATCATCCCATGCCATCTTCATTGGGTAGTCTGTTCACATGTCTCAAATGGGCAGTGTTCAGGGAGCTGATTGCCCCTTTTGTGAAAGCTTTTTCTATTTACTCTATAGTATATGCATGCACCCATGTGCATATACACACACTCGCACACACAACTGCTTTATTGCTAAATTTGTGCGTGTGTGTGTGTGTGTGTGTGTGTGTGTGTGTGGACTCTGTCATAATGTCACCCAAAAATTAGGTAAGCCAGAGAAGTTCATTTCTAAAGCAGTGGTCACTGTGTACAGGTCTAGAGAACCACTGCAGAGACCTGAAGGCTCCTGCTAGGTACAGTGTGGTAATTCCTCAGCTTTAACACCTGCTTTAGCTATACTGCTATTTGTTAGAGTGCCTGTGGAAGGTGAAAGGGGGGGGGGGGTAGCTCTTACCTTTTTCAAGCCAGGCCACCCTTGACATTATAGCAGTGTTACAGATGGATGTGGTGTAGACCCAAGGGGGAAGGCTTTTCTATGTGCAATATTATTTCAGTTTCTGTACAGCAGCCAGGGCATCCACTTACTATTACTGAATTTAATCAGAGTTCCTCTTTGAGGCTTTTACTTCTTTGGCTTGGAAGTCTGGGGCAGGAATTTCAGGAACAGACTTCTTTGACTATAAGTGATTTGCCCCCCCCCCCCCCCCCCCAAATGGTGGCCTGGCAAAGAGCAAAAGTCCCAATTTGGGCTGTCAGAGTCTGGCACTTTAGTCTCAATTAAAGGAAAAAGCTTCCTCATCAGATAATGTCAGTGGATCCCTTGTCCATCTTGGTTGTTGAGGAAAAGGAAGACTATCAAGATTTAGTTTATTCTTTGTGATCATAGTCATCTCATGAAGGGTTGTGACACAGTTGAGGAAGATTTTTTTGTCTTTGGGGTTTCCATTGGAGGTTGGCTGCTTTGGCGTGATCCTAAATCTGATGAGGGGAATACTTCAGATGAGGATTCAGAATAAATGCCAGTGACTTGTCACAAAAGATACCTGGAGCTGCTAGAAATTGATGAGCGTAAACTATCTGACACAAGCATTCAAGTGGCATATTTGAAAATACTTTAAAGACTGACTACCTGTCTGTAGCTCCTAGAAAGCCTGGCAGATTTATCAAGTAGAGGACAGGGCTAAGTACCTGAACAAAGATCCCATTACAGATTTGTCTATCTCTGGGAACATCATGAGGAATCCAGGTTGAAGTTGCAAATCTCTTTGCCTCCCTAGTTTGTTGACAGACCAAGACATTTTGTTCAAGATTCTTATGGAGACAAGCATAGGGTGTGAAGACCTTCTTCCTGAAATGGGGTAAGATCTTACATAGCTAACCTCATACTTGTAGCCCCTATTTGGTCCAGATAGCCCAGGCTCTGCCTACTACTGCAGTTGCAAAAAAAGGGAACCCTTTACTCTACACATGTTCTCTTTTCTGTTGACCTAGACTGTGGAGACACTCCAGTGTATGCTTAACTTGCCAGCCTCAAACTGCATGAAGGCCTGACCCTGATTCCTATTGTGAAAATATTCCACTAGGATTACTGTCCATTTTATGAGAGGTGTGCAGAGCAGCTACTTGGGAAAACAGAAGAAGCGGTTTATTGTATGGATGCCGGCATGTCTTTCCAGAAAAATCACAGGAGAAGAGATCCTAAACTATTTAATCTCCTTAAGTCAGGACTGGAATATCTATTAAGGTTCACCTCTCAGCTGCTTCAGGCTGTTTGCCCTTAGAGCCTCCTGTTTCTGCCTGCCCTGCAGTAAGACATTTTCTCAGTGGTCTGTTCCGCCTAAGTCCTACTTCCTGTCCAGGAAACCAGTCTGTCTTGGCATTTGTACGTCTTAGTTGAAAAACAAATGACTTCTCTTTGTGAACCAGCCAATAAATGTGTTGTGGTTAGTGTTTTGGAAACCTCCCTTTTTAGTGGCCTTCACATCTTTTTGAAGGATCTCTGAGATGCAAACATTTGTAGCAGTGGATCCCCATACTCTCTTCCAGCAGAACATGTCT
Organism: Protopterus annectens; assembly: GCF_019279795.1. Lineage (NCBI taxonomy): Eukaryota > Metazoa > Chordata > Ceratodontiformes > Protopteridae > Protopterus > Protopterus annectens. Next base: position 573,679,705 of record NC_056728.1, on the reverse strand, counting down.
TTGAGGATTAACTCCTCCATGTTTAAGGTGGTTTCCAAATTAACTCTGAACTGGACTATTCAGTTACGTTTCCCTTCCAAAGCCTCAGAACAAATGAGAGAGATTGCAGTATTTACTGGATGTGCATAGGCAGCTTGTGTTATTTAGCTAGTACCAAACAGGCGAGATAGTCTGACCTCTTGTTTGTTCCTTTTATATTAGGGAAAATGGCAGACTTGTCTGTCAAATCAAAGCTTCTGCAAATGTTAAGCAATCATTTTTAGAGTGATGTGGCCAGTACTGCAACCTTCTTTAGGAATTTTTCAGCCAAGCATATTTGTTAGGCAACTATGTGGAGCTCCATTGCCGAGTAGAACAGGTTTTTCACTATAGTATTGCAGGACATGTTAACTGACACTCTGTCATCATGGTAACTACTGTTTAGTACTCTCCAGCAGTGTTCAGTTTGATAAACATATGACAGCTGTGTTAAAATTATCATAGCAACAGATGTTTGAATACAAGGATCACTGCTGCAGTGTGAAACTACCTCACACATTCCTCCTTTCTCTAAGCAGTCTGTATTACTGGGGATAACAAACATTAAGGATAAATGGTCCAACACGCAGAAAAGGAAGTACACAGTATAAAATAGCGAAGAACCAAGCCACGGCAACACAAGGCATAAACTTTTAATGATAGTGAGTGCTTTCACAGCACCTTTACTGCTTCATCAGACATTACGGAAAGAAACAAAAGACACCATTTTTAAAAGACAAATCAGCCAATGAAGTCACTTGGTTAATTCATCCTTAAAGTTACAGATTATAAAATAGGTCTAGTACATCAGTGGTCTGTACAAGCAACAATAATGCACAAAATAACATATAAAATATAGTGACATATATAAAAAAGCAACATATTTAAACAAGCAGCATAAAAAAAAATATATATATATATATATATATATAAATATATAAAGAACCAGAGGAGCATGTGCTCGTTACCAGCATACATATGCAGATGGAGCTGTATGATAAATTTCCACCAGAGGTCTTAGATGAGAAGCTAGAGTGGATCATTGAGTCTGTGTCTTCATATGAAAGACGGTTGTTAAACCAAAAATGGCGAAAGTTGGAGAGAGACTCAAGTGATTTTGCCCAAGGGCATGTTATTTTTACCTGGCTGAGATATAAGGATACAGTCTTCAATGACAGTTCTTGTACCCGTGAAGTGGTAGAGGTGTCTTTAAGAAGGGAAGTGGCTAATACCTCCCTCAACCAGGAACTTCCTGCAACCAGTGGTGAGACGTCATCGAATGGGACTTGTACAACTGATGGAATGGAGGGAGGTGCTCACAAAAAGCCTAATAACAACTCAGTTGAAATTAATATAGCTGTTAGTGGTCTATCCAGACCGTTAGTAGTGGGGAACATCCCTAGAAGTGATGTTACACTCCCTTTTCCCATACAGTCAACAGATGACAACAATCGAACAGCGGGGACAGACTGAAGAGGATGACGATGCCAGAGCAAGGGAGCAACAGGACGATCAAAAGGATGTGGCAGCAGATGGGGAATCATTCATTTGGAATATTTCCTCCAAGCAACTGTCGATTTGTGAACTGTGTCTAAAGATATGACATTTATACCAGCAGGGAAAAGTACTTTAACTGATAGCATTATTGAACTAAAAACTTCTACTTGCAATCTTATGCTTAAAGTACAGTTTGGGAGTAACACAGATGTAAATAGGAAGGCTGTGACCTTCCGGAAGAAAAGCACATATTTCCCTGCCAATAATGCTGTAGTGGAAAACTTTGAAAATTTGTGTGAGTAGGAAATATATATTTAAAAGCAGAACTATAAATAAATGTTTTTATAACTTAAGTAAAGATGAAAGGTTAGCTTTGGAAGCCTTAGAAAAGTACACTTCCATCTCTATCAGACCTGCTGATAAGGGTGGAATTATTGTTGTTATGGACTAAGTTTTACTGTTGCACAATGTTACAAATGCTGAGTGATGACAGTGTATATGAATGAATAGATAGAACATGTATTGATAATATGGTCAAAAGAATATATGATGTATTATATGCCTGTCTTCTTTGTCGCATGATTAGCTCTGAAAACTATTTTGTGGTAGAAGGGTTATTCCTACAGTACAAGGGCTTCCTAAAGTCCATAAACACTCTACATGTCCACCTATGAGGCCCATAGTTGCAGGCAGAGGGTTTTGTACTGAGCCGCTCTCCCTATACCTTTAAAGATATTTAAGACCTGTTTTGGACAGGAATATGTCTATATTGAGGGATTCTGAACATTTTTAAATGATTTATTTCAATTCAACCAGGAACATGAGATAGATGGAGATTATAGACTAGCCACGTTTGATGTACATTCTCGCTTCACAACAATACCGAATGACATAGGTGTAGAACTATTAAGGGAATACTTAGTGGATGATGGACATTATGAGGTGAAATTTATAGACTTATGTATGTTCATGGAGGTAATACTAGAGAACAATACCTTCATGTTTGAGCATGACATTTACCGGCAGATGGCATAGCTATGGGAATGTCATGTGCCAGTAGCTATGTCAGCATTGTTATGGCAAGCTGGGAGAAGCAGCATCTGTTGAATGATAGATTCCATGGACATCTGGTGTTTTACCAGAAGTTCATTGATGACTTATTTATTTATTTTTTATTTTATTTTACATTTGTTAACCGGGAAAGTCCGATTGGATACATATCCATTTTCAGCGGAGGCCCGGGGAGAAAAGCTCCAAGTTATCCAAAGCATTTAATAGCAATATTAATAGAGATTTTGATATATAGTAGCAACTAATTAAGTAGTTAACATTAAAGTAGCAGCAAAATAATTGCAAGTTCTCAAAAAGCATTTAGTACCAATATTAATAAAAAATGTAGATATTAGTGAGAAATAATTAGGTATTTAACAAAGATATAGCAATAGATCTATTTACAAAATTATTGTAGCCATTTAGGGGGAGAAATGGAGGTTAAAATGATCTTAGGAAGTTAACACTGGGTCACAGTCAAAACATTAGTTGAATGTCCGTAGTTTAGACATGAAAATCTTTATGAAGCAGAGATTGATTAGTCAGGAATTTAGTAGAGGTATATCTGAAGGATACCCTTTTACAGTTGGTAAGGAAAGAAAGCTAAGAGAGGTTTGTGGGATAATGATTATTTAGTCGGGGTTTAGACATGGACATAGCCATTGTGTAAGCATGTGTGTTTTTAGAGCTTTTTTGAATTGAGGCAATGAGCTATTGGAAGTTATTTCTGGAGGAAGGGAGTTCCATTTTTTTCCAGTAAAGTTGGAGAACAAGGAATCTCCAGTGGTGTTTGCTTTTATAGTTTGAACTAGCATTCTACTGGATGAGCGGAGGGATGTTAGGTTATTATAAGGGGTGATAATGTTAGTTAGAACTGGAGTACTGTTTGGTTGGTATAGGATTTTATGAGTAACTATGAGTTGGTTGTAGTTTATTTGATTGGGTAGTTCTAGCCAACCTAGTTTGTGAAGATTGTTACAATGGTGGGTTCTGTATGTGGAGCTTGTGGCAAATCTAGCTATATTGTTATAGCAGCTGGTTATCTTGTTGAGGTTTGATTTAGATAGATTAGTGAGGATGGGTGACGCACAGAGAAGCAAGGACAGAAGATGTGTGCGAGCTATGATGGTTCTGGTGGTTGGGGTTAGATATTTCTTAATCCTGTACATGGATCCTATTTTTTTATTTACTGTTTTGATGGTTTTGTCTATGTGGGTGTTAAAACTAAGATTGTTGTCAATGATTATACCTAGTAGTTTGGTATTTGGTTCAGGAGAAATTGTGGTTCCATTGTTTGAAGAGACTGTAAATATTGGTTGTTTGCTTTTGGGTGGGGGTGAACAGTAGTAGTTTGGTTTTATTTGGGTTCAAGAGGAGTAGACGAGTATTAAGCCAGTTTTCTACTTTGTTAAAGGTAGACTGGGTTAGGGATTGTAATTCTGCTGGAGTAGAGGCAGTGCAGATTAGTGTGGAATCGTCTGCGTACTGTATGGAAGTTGCCTGTGGTATGGTTTTGGGTAGTTCATTGATGAAAATAGAGAAAAGAAGTGGACCTAGAATGGAGCCTTGGGGTACGCCAAGGGCGACAGGTAGAAGGGGGGAGAGATTATCTTTCCACAAGACAGCTTGTTGTCGACAATTTAGGTATGAGTGGAACCAGTTAGATAATGATTTGTCTACTGAGAGTGAGTTGAGAGAGTCTAAGAGTAACCTGTGGTTTACCATGTCGAATGCTTTAGATAGATTGAGGAAGAGGGCAGAGGAGAGCAGATTTTGATTACGATTGTGGTTGATTGTGTGAGAGAAGGAGAGAAGGGCAGTGGTAGTACTATGGGCTGGTCTGAAACCATGCTGGGATGATGCTAGGAGTGAGTTGTGGGTGAGGTGGGCTAATAGTTGCTTCTGTATGCATTTCTCCATTATTTTGGCTAGGGGAGATAGAATAGCGATAGGTCTGTAGTTTGAAAGTTCTGTGGAGTTCCCTCCTATATGAAGTGGAATAATGTGTGAGATTTTCCAGATGGAGGGGATGTAGGATTCTTGAATCGTACGGTTGATTAGGATGGAAATAGGATAAGCTATTACTTTAGCTGCCTTTTGTAGGAATTCAGTGGGGAGTAGGTCATTTGCAAGGGTAGTAAGTTTTAGTTTTTCAAGTAAAGATTTGATAAAGTCTGTGGGGATAGGCTCGAATTTTAGGGGTGCGGAGTTCACATGAGTAGATGAGGTTGTATAAGAAGAGGAGGGTGATAGATTATTGGCTAAAGATTTCACAGTTTCAGTGAAAAAAGTGTTAAAGGTATTTGCTACTGATTCAGGGGGAAGTAGTGAGGTTGATGAGGGGGTAGGGGTAGTAGATTTCCCTGGGTGGAGTAGCTTATTTAGACCTGACCAGAATTTTTGAGGCTGTTTGGTGTTTTTGCTGTAAATTGAAATAGTAGTTTTGCTTATCTAGCATAATAGATTTTTTAGTTTCATTTCTTGATGACTTGTTTTTAATTTGGAAAGGAGATGAATTCCTACATCAATACATGAATAGCAGCACTAGTTTCTTAAAATTTACATGTTGCAGCTCCCTAAATAAAGTAGAATTTTTAGATGTTAGGATAATCAGAAACACAAAAGGGGAGTTTAAACACCCAGATATACATAAATAATTGTTATAGAAACATATATGCAGAGGCATAGTATGCATCCGGCACACATATTTAAAAATGTGATCAAAGGACAGGGCCTGCAGGCATCAAGATTGACTTCTTAGAATGAAGATTTTCATCGAGAATTGACATGCCTGAGTGATATGTTTAAATCACGGGGTTATAATCCTAAGGAAGTGGATGAAGTCCTATCTCAGATACCATTGATGAGGGGGAGTTAAGGGAAATCTTACTTCTCTGAAAAGCAGGTGAGTGGTAGTAGAGATGAAACTCACTTTAATAAAATGAGAGTACCCCTTACGTATTCCAGTAATATTAAGCAGTTACAGAATGTGTTTGATAGGAATTGGCGTGTCTTATGCATGGATGAACAGATTCACTTTCAGAAATAAAAAAATCACTTAATAGGATGCTGTGTTATCCGAAGCTGGATAACAGTAATGAGATGGCTTTGAGTGTTGTAGGCACTCTGCCCTGTAACAAATGCAACTTCTGCCATCTAACTGATACTAGCAGTAGGTTTTTACACCCTGACAAGGGTAGGATGATGGAATTTAATAATATGCATGCTAGTTGTGATTCTGTGCATGTGGTCTACCTGGCCTACTGCCAGGTATGTATGTCCTTCTACTTTGGCAAAATGGACAGAAAGTTCAGGGACTGTATTAGAGAGCATGTGTATAATATTAGTAGACAGACAGAAACAAGTGCACTAGCTAAACATGTCATGCGGCATGACCCCAAACTCCTTTAGATTTATGGTGATTGAGAACATTGTCCCCAGTGAACGGAGAGGTAATGTTAGAAATAGAACAGAAACCTAACCTTAAAAGCAGTATCTCTCCAAAAATTGTTATTTACGCAACTGATGATTTTTAATAATGCCTATTATACTCGTCTTAGAATACATAAATTTGACTCTAAAAATTCACCTAAATGTCCATATTGCACTGATCAAACAGCGGATCTTTTACACATGTTCTGGAGCTGTAAATGTATATTTAAACTTTGGAATTCTTTAAAAATTCAATTACAAAAAATGGGTTATCAACAATCTACACTTTCCTGGGAATTTATGATTCTACATATCCCTTGAGCGATTTGGATAAATCCCAATTGATAATACTTACAAATATTTTTTTATTAATGAAGTTATACATAGCTACAAACTGGTTGAATCCAGTGCAGACTTCATGGGAAAATTTTAAAAGTGTAGCAATAAAACATATTTTAGCACATAAATTATTAATTAAGGATCACAAGAAAAACATAAATAATCCAAAAATTTGGGAGAAAATATCTTTAATATTGTATTGGCATAATGATCAAATTATATTGTTCCTCTGGATGTACATATTAAAATCGGAAACGTTATCAATAACCTGTATACTGATACTAGATCTTTTAATACCTTGAAAAGAATTTTATCTTAATGTATAAAGATTTTAGTTATCTGTTGGAAGCATTCATGTAGATAATGTATATATAGTGTAGTAGTGTGATTATAGGTTTACTTTTGATATTGCTGTATTTTATTTTGTGTAGTGTATTATTGTATTAACAACTGAAAATAATAAAGATTTATTATTGAAAAAAAAAAAGAAATAGAACAGAAACATCAGAACTTAGATGGATTATTAGGATGCAGGCTACTATAGGTAGGGGTTTGAACGACAAGATATGTATTAAACCCGTTCTGCAAGCTAGAGAATTGAAGACAGAGGATGTATGCTAGTATATATATATATATATAGATAGATAGATACATATATATATAGAGAGAGATATATATAGATATATATATATATATATATATATATATATATATATATATAGATAGATATATACATACATACATACACAGACTTTACATATATATAATTTTTTTTATGCTGCTTTTTTATATATGTCACTATCTTTTATATGTTATTTTGTGCATTATTGTTGCTTGTACAGACCATCGATCTACTAGGCCTATTTTATAATCTGTTACTTTAAGGATGGATTGGCCTAGCAACCTCATTGGCTGATTTGTATTTTAAAAATGGTGTCTTTTGTTTTTTTCTGTAATGTTTGATGAAGCAACAAAAGTGCTGTGAAAGCGCTCACTATCATTAAAAGTTTATGCCTTGTGTTGCCGTGGCTTGGTCCTTCGCTGTTTTTTAGTGTGTATTACTGGGGATAGTTGTGGACAAAAATGCTGTTTAGGGTGACATCTAACCAGACAGACAAATCCCCATATCAGGTACCACAGTAAGCACACTTCTTGGGATAACTTCTAACGGTCTGTCTCTCTCTCTCTCTGACACACGCACGCACACACACACACACACACACACACACACACACACACACACACACACACACACACACACACTCTGGTGCAGTCTGCTCTCCTCTTTGTCAAGTATCCTTCTGACTTATCCAGTCTCGTGAACATAGCACCTCACCCAGGTGATGTCCAAAGCTGTGGGAGTAAGTCCAGATGGGGGATATCCTTCTGCTGCTAATTCCTGAATGTTATGAATGCTGCTGTTACAGTGATCCCTGTTTTTGAACATCTACTGCTGTTGATAAAGTCATAGTTGAGGAGGTCCATCCTTTCTAGCCAGCCAGGCTAAATCCAGAGGCCTGTAGTTAACTCAGCTCAACATTTGAAATTTCCCCATGCTACAAGCCCTTCCCCTTTTTCTCATAATGGTCAGCTGACATGATTTCCCTATAGATCAGTTTTACCGTGTGCTTAGCTAACATCAGTGCAATACCCATAGGCTATCTTTTTGTTATAACATGCTTGTTTGTAAGAAAATATTTCCCATATTAATGTTTTTTCTGTCATATTCTGCTAATTTCTTACCATTCTAGTAACTGAGCAGGTCAGATCCAACCGTTTTTTTTTTGTTTAAAGCTCTTTTGTTACTGTACTACTTCTCGCCCTTGTTGCTCTCATTTTCTTGCTTTTTATTTTTTCAGCAGTGCCTATTTATTACTGTTTAGACTCCATTAAAGCTTTTGGCATTACAGTATGTGTGCACTTGCTGTTTCTGAATTGTTTATGTTCAAGATTTTGTGTTGGCAGCCTTTTGATGCAACCTAGAGTTAGTTGCTTTTAAAAACATGTCATTTATTGTGTAGTCTCTTTAGCTTCCTTACATAAAATGCAATTGTTAACATAAAATCCGATCTCAAGACAAAATTTACTTCTGTGTTTCTTGCTTTGGCTATGAATATTTTGATGGTTAATGCAAAATATAATGAGTCTTTCACTCCCTGCATGGTTGTGGACAGAAGAAATTAAGTTAACTTTTGGCATTGTTAGAACTGGACTCCCGAGCTTCTTGTGACAGGGTATCGTCCTTGACCTTGGTCTTGAGGTTGTGACCTCATCAGACTTGAGAGTCACACCCACAGACGGTAGGTTAACATATAAAGACAAGAATATGAAACAGATGAGGAAGTGGACTGAGACAAAAAAAGCATAGACTGGATAAACTTTGTAAGAGCAGATCTCAAGGTTCATAACCAAGTCTTAAAAAAAAAAAAAAAAAAAAAAAAAAAAAACTAGATCTGTAGAGTCTCTTCTGATGATCATTCCTCATCTGCAGTTTCTCAGAAACCACTTTGGGTTGTCTTAACATTATTCTGTTGAATTGGCCAGGACAGATGGTGTCCTCTGTGTTTGACTTGTAAGAAAAAAAAATCGATCTGTGTCATTGTCTGCGAGATCTTTTTTAAGCACCCTTATTAAATTGTCACTTAAGGCATAGAGACACACATACATTAATAGAAAAGAAAATAAGCCATGACATTTTTTTCATACATTATACATTGCATATATGATTTCTTTCTTTCTATGTAGCAACTGTTGCTCACTGCAACATTACAGAAAGTGCTAATTTTCTGCCTTCTCCTAAACCTCACTGTTCCTTCTCCCAAACATTGTTTTCCATGTATTGTTCCCTTAAGTTGCATTTATTTTTTTTTTAATTTTCTCCATCCTTTGCTTGTGTTATGTATATTAGCATGTGTTAAATCTGCTGTTTCCCCTCCATTTTAATTGATTCTACATTTTTCCTGTGCTAATTTTATTCCATTTTCTTTGCTGGAAATTTTTTTTCTTTGCCTGACTGAATTCAATAATTACTGTCTTTCCTGTGCTAAGTCTACCATTTTTCCTCCATTTTTACTTTTTATAACTTAATTATTTTTACAGCAAAGTTTTATCCAAGTGTGGTGGCAGTTTGAGAGATAGTGGTGATTATTCTGTTGGAGAAGATAAGATGCTGGTGTTTCTAGGAAGCTAGCATAATTGACGGGAGCCATAAGCTGTTTTTTCATTGTTTTCTAAGTGCCTAACTGAGCTGTATTCCACTGACCTGCACTTTTTGCACTTCCATGTAAACCTGCACTCAGTAGATGTAGACACTATGATTGAAGTTTTACTCCTAGCAAGCCTTATTTAGGGCAAAGTTGCTTTTACCTTAGTGAAGTACTGCCAGTAACTATTATAATGCATATGTTTTTGGGCCTCACTAATGTATAATATTCTATATTCGTAAGAATTTGCCAAGGAAAAAAAAAATTAATATTTTGTACTCCTAAGGATTAGTTTAAAAAAAATCTTCCAGTAAATCAACTTCTGTACAAATAAGTCTGATATCATTAATTTTCTACAATCTTGGATTAAATAGAAGGTTAAACAGCTTGATTTCCCACAACTGTCGGCCTCATAGCATTTGGTATAGTCAGACAGTGGAGCCAACTGCATTATGCGCATGGATAGTGAACTGCTACTTACCCCAGCACAAACTACTTGTGATAGATGAAAATGTATAAATAAGATGGAGCTATCACTCTCCCAAAAAAAAAAAAACAGTCTGGGAGCATCACATCTCCACAGCACTCCACACAAAAATTATCATGCTGAGGTTATGAAAAAGTGATTGCCCACACTTCCAAGGTCAAACAAGACTAGGTCTCTGTGGAAATTAAAATTTGCAGCATATACTGCCACATCCATAACCAAAAGTTACCAAGAAAAAAAATCACTTCAAACCAAGTATGTTTAAACCCTATACTAATAAAAATGTACTAGTGATTGGTGGTTCCATAGTAAGCTGCACAAATTCTACTTTCATAAAAAAATAATGCGACTGTGAGTGATCTTTCAGGTTGTCAAGATCTCAAATGTCTCAAGGGCCCTCAAGACATACAAGCATAACTAAACATTGTGGTGGTCCATGTGGGAATAAATGGCTTGGCACACAAAACACTAAGAGATATGCGTAGAGATTTCTGAGTTCTCCACATGTACACAGATGCAGGAAAGACTTTGATATTGAGCAGAATCCTCCCTTCATCAATAGTGATGCTGAGGTAAAAGGAAAAGATGATTGATTTCAGCAATTGGCTGAATATCTGGTGTCATTCGAGGAGATCCATTTTTATCACCACAGGATGAACTGCTGCAACCTTAGTTGCTTTGTGAAAGACAGCTTGCACCACTTATTCCAGGGCTTCCACAACTAGTGGCTAAAGCTCTTGCTGCCCCTGTAGTATTTTTTTTTATGCATAGTCCAGTTAATGGATCTTCTAGCCTTAACAACATGACAAACAAAGCAGCAGACATGATCATTGTGATGCTGATCAAAGCTAGGAGTCTAAGTAACAAATTGCCTGACCTTGAGGCCCTTCTGCATTTGGAGCACGTATACAAGTGTATTACTCTCTATGTCTCTCTATCCCGTTTATGCATCATGTGGTACATCAGGCAGTGACCATCTTTCAGCACTTGCTGTTTCTGTAGCAGTTACGGGTTTTATGGGCTCATGTTGCTTGCCCAAGGCCCAACCCTCTTCGAAGTGTGCACCATACACACTCGCATGCACACACTCACACCTAAGGCCAATTTAGAGTGTCAAATCCACCAACTGCGTGTCTCTGGGCTGTGGGAGGAAACTGGAGCACCTGGAGGAAACACAAGCGAACGCAGGGAGGATATGCAGACTATACACAGAGTGCACTTCAGCCAAGAATTGAACCAGAGAACCTGTTGCTGAGAGGTCACAACGCTAACTGCTACACCATTGTGCCTCCTGTGTATTACTAAAACCTGGTTTAAATGTGCTGAAAGCACCCCCCTCTATACCGGGTTTTGCACCTCCCACAACCATTGGGGACTGTGGCATTGTGTCCATGTTTGTTAAAGACCACATTACATCAAGGCAGATTCCCAGAGAACCACAATATGAACTTATTGAGATACACTCGCTCTTAAATAAAATCAGCTATCAGACCATAGCATGTTACAGGACCCCCTTGATGACCCACAAAAAGAATTCCTTGGATAAAATGGTCAGAAAGCCCACTGGAGGGGAAAAAGGTTCTTGATAGACTCCTTACAAATGTGGCATCTATATGCACTATCCCACTGGCATCAAATGTTTATCCAAGCTATTGAAAAATACCATGAGGAAAACAAAGACTTCCCATGAATTTAGGATTGTATCAGAAGCTAAGGATAATTACAAATCCTTCTTTACTTTCATCAGGAAGTTATAAAATAACACCCAACATTGGTCTGAATTTATTCATAATGTCACTGCCTGCTGTGAGCCAGTGGATATAGCAAATGTATTAAACAAAGTCAGTGCAAGTTTCACCCCAGAGGCATGTATGTAAGACCCACATACACATAAGGGTCTCAAACCTCCTTATCACAAAATAATGCTTGCTAAAATGCTCTCTCAAAAAAAAAAAAAAAAAAAAAAAAAAGTTATACCAGGCTGAACATCACTAAATATGTACTAGTGGACTGACTTCTACAACTCTTCAACCTGAGCACATCCATTGGCGTTGTTCCCAAGGTTTTGCACACAGCAGTTGTAATGCCACCTCACAATGTTTGGCCCTACCTCTGACCTCAGGAATTACAGACCTTTCAGCCTGATGAGCTGCCTTTGCAAGGCTATGGAACAAGTCGTAACAGGCCTGATAAATTAAGATATAAAAAGTCTTGTAAGGATTGACCCCTACACTTTGGCTTTATTAAAAGTAGATCCTATCTAATGACTGATGAATTTTTTGAGAGGGTAATGCGTGAAGTGGATAGTGACAGGTGCATCCTAGAATAGCATGAATATAACAGGTGGGGTACCACAAGGATCTGTGCTAGGACCTCTGCTATTTGGCATATACTTCTCTGATCTCAAAATAAAAAAATAAAACAGGGAACTGTGGTATTAACCAAGTTTGAAGATGACTGTAAACTGGGTGTTGTACTCAGATCCCCATCTGATTTCAATGCAGAAGCTACAAAATGAACTTGTATTTAATAAAATACATCCCAAAGGGGCATAATATTTGATAATGGACCTTCCCATTGCAGAATACAGAGGGGTAAAGACTTTTTTTTGGTGTAGAGGAGATACCCTTAGCTAGTAATTGTGCCAGATAGGATTTCCTGACCACTGTTGCATCACAGTGTCCACCCATGATCTAAGGTCGCCCACAATGTCTTCATTTTGGAATGGTTATATGTTCATCGTGTTACCCTGCTGCAGTCATCACACTTGGATTATCCTGCCGTCAGGCGGTCTCGCAGTCGGCCCGAATTCCAAAGTCTTGGTCCGGCCTCGGTTGCTGTCGCTTCTTCCCTGACGTCAGTGCACCAGGGGTATATAAGAGGCATCCAACGCCATTTTCTTCAGTCTTTCTTGCCGTGTGGTGCCCGAAGCAGAAGCAGTTCGCAAGTGCCGGTTGGCCGACACCTGAGATTTTCGATTTGAATTTCAGTCCGAAGTCTTCAATAAAGCTAAGTACCCCGTTGGGGAACATTTTCTTGCCTCAGTCCGTTGTCAGAAAAAGTTAACAATTGCATTTCTTGTGGGAAGCAAATACCTCATAAGGACTTCCATTCCTATTGTATTCCTTGCCTAGGCCCAGACCATGACGTCACAGGTTGTCGGTTTTGCGCTAGGTTTAATAAATGCACTATCAAATGCCGTTTTGACTTCGCACGGCATTACTTTGGTAGGAAATTTAATTATATCATGCTGTTGGAGCAGCCGACGACCGCAATTCATAAAAAACGCAAGGATAAGGACAGGCAGCCTAGGAATAAGCCAGACGCTGAGGCCTCAGCTGGGCCTATCGCCGGTTCTCCGGTTTTCAGTGAGGTGCCTACGGCAGCCCCTGACGACTTCAGAGCTGGAACCCCAGACAGCTGCCGACTTCCAAGCGGAGTCTACTAGGCCGACGCAGCCATCTACCAACACCGGAGCAGAATTAGACACCGGTGCAGAGGAAACACCTTCGGTTGCAGAAGGTGCCTTCAGACCGACTACACTCACCATTAAATCTTATGCTAAGCTTAAAACTCCTTTAAAACCTAAGAAAACTGTTCATCAGTATACAGGTCAAGACCCCATGCCTAAGAAACAGATGCTTAAGATGGCTGAAGATTTAATTACCCTTATCAGGGGTTCCCATCCCCCTCCTGATAAAAGACCAAGAGAAGAGGAGGATTATGCATCCTCTGACCAGGTTTCTCTCTCTCCAGATTCTTCTGAGGAACAGGATTACACTTTTCCACCTTATGAGGATTCTGATGCTGAAGACTCTATTCCCTCAGCATCTCCCCCTGAAGACTACTCCTTTGGGGAAACATTACATACCATGTGGGAACATTTCCACTGGGAAGGCCAGGATTACTCAGATTCTAAGAAAAGGCTCCGAGAGTTTCTTTTATTACCCCAGCACAGCCCTCTTGCTATCCCTCCTGTTGTAGATATTGTGGATGATGTCTACTTGGAGTCTAGTTTAAATCCAGACTCTCTACCTCCTGCTCCAGCCAATCCTACTACAGAGTACCTGACTCTCACAAATTCCTTTATAAAAGCCCTGTAGCTGACCTAGAAACCATATCCCAGGGTCCTAAGTGAGTAAAAGCTTCTATGGCTAAAAATCCTGTGCCCTCTGAAAGAGATTCCAGAGCCCTAGATAGATGGGGAAAGAAAATATACACCTCTGCAACTCTGGCTATGAGAGCATTAAATTGCCAGTTTCACATGTTGAAATATCAACAATTCCTGATGTCTCGGTTAAAACAAAAAATGAGCACACATTCAGAACAGCCTGAATTCAAGGAAATGCAGGATCTGTTGCATGCAGCTGAACAGGTGGGCAAGCATACTTTACAATGCGGATTTGATTCATTGGAAGCTTCCTGTAGAGCAGCTGTTACTGGCTCTGTCATTCGTAGACATGCTTGGTTAAAAGAGCAAACCCTCCTGACCATGTTAAAGCAAAATTATTAGATGCACCTTTACAACAGGATGTATTATTTGGTGTCAAAGCAGAAGAGGTTTTAAAGAAAATGGAGGATAAGGCTAAATCTATGCAAACGGTCAAGGATTTCTTGCAGGTACAACCCCCTCGCTTCAGCAGAAATTGGCCAACAAAAAATTGGTCCTTTCCAGCTTCAGACAGATCACAGAGGGGCAAATACAGATGCCCAAGGGGCAGAGGTCAGTCACAGGGCCCTTACAAACCTCGCCAATGGGGTTCTGCTACACAGAAAGGAGGAGAAGATGGGCCCCAAGCTAGCAGAAGGCAGATGCAATGACTCTATCCTCAAACTACCAAACAAATCTCTCCTGGCAACACCCTTGGGAGGAAAACTAGCATTTTTTGCAGACAACTGGCACATCATCACAAAAGACAAATGGGTTCTAAACATTGTCTCTCAAGGATACAGATTCCACTTTCATACCTTACCAAGGATCAAAGGAATGTCAAACCTGCCACCAAATCAATGGGCAGAGGCACAAAAACAAATTACAGCTCTCATGAACATGAGTGCCATTCGACAGGTACCTACACAGGAGCAAGGACAAGGATTTTACTCAAGACTCTTCCTAGTTCCAAGAAAGGACAAAGCATGGAGACTCATTCTGGATCTTTCAATTCTGAACACCTATCTGCAAGTACCAAAATTCAAGATGTTAACACTACAGCAGCTTCTTCCCATGCTGGGCAAGAATGCTTGGCTAGTCACTTTGGACCTCTAGGTGGCATACCTGCATGTCCTTATCAGACAAAATTGCAGAAGATACCTCCGCTTCATTGCAGGTTCAACACGTTATCAATTCTCTGCACTGCCCTTTGGCTTATCTACTGCGCCCAGGGTCTTCACAAAATGCCTGGCACCAGTAATTGCATACTGCAGACAAAGAGGAATTCAAATATACCCATACCTGGACGACTGTCTTATTCAAGCAGAAAGCAAGGACATTCTTTTACAGCATCTGGCATTTGTCAAACACCTTCTAAGTTGCCTAGGGTACACAGTAAACAAAAAGAAATCAAAACTAATGCCTTCACAAAACATAATATTCATGGGTGCCAGCTTGAATACAACAGCCCAGATGGCTTATCTCACGCCAGACAAACAACGACAGCTGTTTCAATATTTCAAAATAATGGCAACAAAGACCCAACTCCCTGCAAGAAAAATTCTGCAGGCCTTGGGATTCATGGCATCTTGCATACTACTGATACCATTTGCAAAACTGCATATGAGGAAATTACAATGGTACCTGAAAAGTGTATGGACTCAGCACAGCCACAGCTTGGAAACAATGATTCCACTCATACCCTGCCTTCAACAGGAGTTTCTATGGTGGGCACAGGCATGTCACCTCAACAAGGGTCAGCCTTTCACCTTACCCACAGCCAGGCAAACTATGACAACAGATGCATCGAATTATGCCTGGGGAGCACACATGGCAGGACAGTGCATTCAGGGCAAATGGACTACAGATCAGAGACACCTGCATATCAATCAAAAAGAAATGCTAGCAGTGCAGAATGCCCTAACAGCTTTCAAGGACCTTCTACACCCAGGACAACTACTAATAAGGACAGACAACACCACAGTTATGTGGTACATAAACAAGCAAGGGAGCACACATTCCTACCCTCTATGCAGGCAAGCAATGACCTTGTGGAACACTGCACTGTTTTACCAGGTTCAACTACAAGCACAATTCCTGCCAGGAAAGAAAAACACATTGGCAGACGACCTAAGCAGAAACATCATGGATCCACACGAATGGAAACTAGATCCACAAGTATTTGCAATGATCGCTCAAAAATGGGGACGCCCAGACATAGATCTGTTTGCAAACCCCCACAACCACCAACTTCAAAAATTTTGCACAAGAACCTTCCATCCACTAGCTTGGAAAGTGGATGCCCTCTCATTCAGTTGGAAAACATTAACAGTGTATGCCTTCCCTTCACTGCCTCTTCTAGCAAAGGTACTGCTGAAAGTCAGATTGGAGAGGCCACAATTGATTCTTGTTGCACCACACTGGCCACGCCAACATTGCTATCCAATTTTAAGGAACATGGCCCAGGGCCCACCATGGATTTTGCCACAAATTCCTCACCTGCTCACCCAGCGAGACAATCTGATTCTACACAGCCAGCTCAAGACTTTAAACCTGGCTGCATGGCAAATTACCTAAACAAACAGCCAACACCTTTATCCAAAGCTGTTATGGATATCATTCTGGAGGCCAGGAGGCCCAGCACCAGGAAAACCTATTCAGACAAATGGAAAATATTTTGCGCCTGGAACCAGGCTAAAGGCCTAAATCCCCTGGTGCCGAACATTCCTCAGATTCTACACTATTTAACTGAGATGTTACACAAAGGACTTTCCTTTTCATCTATTAAGATCCACACCTCAGCAATTTCAGCTCATTACAGCACGGATTCTCCTTTATTTTCACATCCACTCTTAGCTCCAACACCTACTTGGGATCTCAACTTTGTCCTGGAAAAGCTTACACTGTCGCCCTTTGAACCAGCTTTTTCAGCTGATTTAAAATTTCTTTCATTGAAAACTGCCCTACTACTAGCAATAACCTCAGCTAGAAGAGTCTCAGAGCTACAGGCACTAATGGCAGTGGAACCTTTCCTCATTTTTCCTCATTTTTCATCAAGACAGAGTTTCTCTATGAACTAATCCTTCCTTTATGCCAAAGGTGGTATCTAGTGTGGCCCTAAACCAAACCATTTACTTGCCCACCTTCTTCCCAAATCCCCAGAACAAAGGAGAAAGACTCCTGCACTCTTTGGACATTCGCAGGCAATTACGTTACTACTTGGATAAAACTATGGCTTTCAGAAAAAACTGACCAGCTCTTTGTGGCCTATGCTACAGGATCACAAGGAAAAGCCATCTCAAAACAGACCATTTCTAAATAGATAGGACATTGCGTACGTTTCTGCTACACACATCATGGGAAACCAGTACCTGCTAACATTAGGTCCCACTCCACCAGGGCTACAGCTACATCAGCAGCCTTTCTCATGAGAGTGCCAACCAAGGATATTCTGGAATCTGCTACTTGGAGTTCAGTGCACACCTTCACCAAACACTATCACTTACCTCTTTACTCTAAGACTAGAGCTGGTTTTGCCACTGCAGTTTTGCAGGGCCTACTAGCTTCTTCTAACCCTGTTTGACTCCGCCTCCCTTCCTTAGCTTTGGGATTCAACCCAAGTGTGATGACTGCAGCAGGGTAACACGATGAACATAGTACAGTTTTGCAACTACCATAAATGTAGATGTTCGAGTGTTCACCCTGCTGCAGTTCAGGTTACCCTCCCTCCATCCCCTCTGAACTAGCTGAACTTATCTCTACCACTTTATCCTATACTACCTCTGTGGTGTATTTGCTTGTACCTAAGGGTTTTGTTTTATTTTTATATAGCCATATGTATATATATATATATATATATATATATATATATATATATATATATAGATATATTGCCTGCCTTTTGGGGGTACCTGACATCTGGGGCAAGAAAAACTGAAGAAAATGGCGTTGGATGCCTCTTATATACCCCTGGCGCACTGACGTCAGGGAAGAAGCGACAGAAACTGATGCCGGACCAAGACTTTGGAATTCGGGCCGACTGCGGGACCGCCTGACGGCAGGATAAACCCAAGTGTGATGACTGCAGCAGGGTGAACACTCGAACATCTACATTTATGGTAGGTACAAAACTGTACTTTATAGCTGGTGCTCTGAAAATGGGCTAAAACTAAGTGCTAGAAAGTGTAATATCGTTGCATTTGCTAAACAAACCCTTCATCCAGCTTACTCCAAAGGTTCCTAACAAAAAAGGTCAAGGGCTTAAAAGGACATGCTCTACCATGAGAGGCTAAGCTGGAGTTAGACTCCTCAGTGGTCATCTTGTGTTTTTTTTTCTTCTTTTTTTGCTATTATTATTATTATTATTAGCAGTTCATGCTTTAGTATTTTGCCACAAATCAAGCAGTCCATCTAACACCTGAGTTCTGAACCTGTAAATAAGTCATGGTGGAAAACTGATTTGTCATGCAAAACCTACCTCCTTTCTGGACTAGAATTCATGTCCTGAGTAAGCAGTGTGACAGATTTTTTTTTTCCTTTAAAAAATAAATTAGAAATGGGTAGGCATTGATATATTTATTCCCAATATGACTGGCCTGTTTCTCTTTGAATAAAGGAGATAAGGTCTAATGGTTGTTACTGACAAGTCATAAATGGACATATGGTCTAGTTGCTTTGTACATTCTGTGTTTCTATGATTCTGTAATTCTTAATTGCATAGCTCTGAAGTATCCCCTCAAATCAAGTAATTCTAAACTACATTGTTCTATAAGGAGATTCAGCTTATCCCACTTTACCTTTCCCTCCCAGATAAATTCCTTCAGCTCTTTATTAATCATCCACAACTTATTTTCTGTTTGACAGTACACCTAACCTGTATTTAAAACTAAAAGGACAGAAATATTTTCACTGCTTGTGTCTTGCTGTTCGTATCAATAATCAACAGTTTCTACCATCTCAATTTTTGTATATTCTTTTATTCTCTTCCTATATATCCATTAGCTGCCATAATAGAATTGTTTTTAATTCATGCACCTAACTAATTCATCTTATCGTGTCCCCATAAACATGGGTTTAGTTGAGGCAATTCATGTGTGGGTACATAATCTACTGAAGCCTTTGTTGTATCTTTATTTATTTTATATACCAAATAGGCTTGAAACTGTTTTGAAATGTTCCACATTACCAAAAGTAGAATTTTCTGGATTTACCAAGTACAAAATAATAATATATACAAATAAAGTTAATTTTGATTACCGTACAAGTTATATATTCACATTTATTAAATCCCTTATTTTCTTTGGCAGTTGGTGCAAATACTTCTTTAGTTTTTTGTTCTTACCCTTGACAGAACATTTTAAAATAGAAGCCAATTATCTGACAGGGTTGTGTGTGTTAAATGAAGTATATTTAATTATATCGGAGTCCTTGTATTACATTTAAAGCTGTTATTTATCTAGGATTCCAATTAGTCCTCTCATTTCTTGTATCCTGTTGGAACCAACTGTTTCATATTTTGGTGTTTTCTGAATATTTAGCTTCATTTACTTCATGGAAGGGAAATTGACTTGCTGGGTTGTTTATATTGTTGGAAAGTATCCTGATGTTCTCTTGAGCTGTGCAGCATTAATATTTCATTACAGGAGTTTCTTGTTTGATGACTTTGAAAAGGAGCAATACTTGTTTTACTTTCCTTTTCAAATAAACTCTGTGGTAAATATAAGCTTTTGGAGGATGTCTTTTAAAGTAAAACTGTAGCCTGGAAACAGTTTCTTTAACGCTAATTTCAGTGTATTTTTTGAATATGTTAAGTAAAATAGGTGAGTAATTCCACATTTGCTCACAAGAGGTCTTAAAGGGGAAGTTCGTTCAGGTGTGAGCTCTCCATGCCATTTAATGACATATCTCCCCAACTACCTGTCTCCATAGGGGTTCCCCAAGGATCGATTCTTGGACCCATACTCTTCTCTGTTTTCACCAATAATCTAGCCTCTGCCACCAAACATGGCACACTCATACAATATGCAGATGTCTCAACCATCATCTGCTCAGCCCAGTCCCTACCCAAATTGCAAAAAGTAACACAGGAAGCCTTTTCCTCTGTTGAAACTTGGTTATCCGATGCCCAATTAATGCTCAACCCAAACAAAACTAAACTACTCATCTTCCAACCCACCAAACATACTCAAAACAACTCTCACTTTAACATCACAGCAAAAGACAACACCACCATATACCCAACTGAACACACCAAATTGCTAGGAGTGGAAATAGACAATAAACTAAAATTTGACATTCACATATCCATGACCATAAAAAAAGTCCATAAAAAACTAGGAGCGTTAATAAGAAATAAGCAACTTCTCACCAAAGCAGCAAAGATTTCAGTAGCAAATTTCCACCTTATCTCCACCCTACTTTATGCCTCTCCAATATATACCAACCTAAGGCAATGCGATCTAAACAACCTAGAGACCTGCTACAACAAAATCGCCAAATTCGCCACAGGGGCATCCTACCGTAGTCACCACTGTCTCTCACTTGCTGAACTGGGCTGGCTTGAACTCGCTCACCTCCTTCAATGGTATCAACTCTCACTCGCCCACAAACTAGTAAACCATCCACTAAATGTCCCATCTCTCCAGAATCTACTCCAACCCTATCGCTACACCAGACCAACAAGATCCAGCAACAAAAATCACTTGCAGATCACTAAAGCCAATAACTCTGCTGGTGAAGCACTATTCTCCTGCGCCATAGCCAAATTATGGAGCTCCCTCCCTCCCACCCACAATTACCTCCATACCATCATGCACCCACTTCAAAACTTTACTAAAAGCACACCTAAAAACATGCTGGCTATCCAACCACTACCTTTCTTTCCACTCCACTAACTACCTTGATATAGCAAGCTCAGATGCTCATAAGCCTAGTACTTATTATACAGCAGGAACTTCTTATTGTAACATTTGTTAATGTCTGTTATGTACTTCACAGATAGTACATCAGTAGACAACTAGAATCTATGTTCTTCATCTGTAAATATGTTGCAAGTAATTGCTATGTAAATTGTTAATCGCTATGTAATCCAATGTAACTACTGTCTGTTTGTTTTAACTGTGGATCTTTTCTCCCCGGGCCTCTGCTGAAAATGGACCTACATCCAGTCGGACACTCCCGGTCAACAAATATAAATAAATAAATAATTAATTAAATAAATAAGTTTCATTGTTAGTGTTCCAGTTTCTGAAATAATTTATAGACAGAATCCTTATAAGAATGTGCCCAGTGAAGCTGTTAATCATGATTCAGCTTTAAATACCTTCTACTTTGGGTAATTTTTTATTTTCCTTGTCTGATATCCCCATCTGGCCACATTTCTGGCAGTCTATGTTGTGATGACAAATAGGAGTTTAGGAGAACATGCTGAACCCCTGTGCTACTTTGACACCTTTTCTTTTTTTCTTCTAGTCACTCTGTTCAAATCTCAGCCGTACCGATGACCATCAAAATACTTGAAATGTTAAAACCTGTAATGTTCTTCTGTCACAAGTCAAAACCCACATTGCATTGCTTTTACCACCTGGGAAAGAAACACAAAGTGAATATATGACTGCCAGAAGTTTCTGTACTTCAACAGATTGTGAAGAGGAAAGTGTGAGTTTTGCATCAACTCCTTGAAGATGGCAGCTGTGGAGCTTGCTAGTATCGGAGCTGCCTGAACTGAAAAGATAAATTGAAAAAAGAAGGCTGGACACAGGTCAGAACCTCCTGTTGTGGAGTTCATTCTTAAGGTAGCCTTGTTGTCTTAACAGTTACAAGTTGTGCTTCCACTGGCTGAGGTATGAAAGAGTGTACACACTCTGCTGGATTATGGCAAGGGAGCCTGAGTGATGCAGCCCAACTGCTTTCTGGTTATATGCCATGATGTCCCATTGCTTCACTCATTTTAGATCATCTAATGTGTGATAATTTCTGACCATCTCACGTGAAGCTGTCTCTCTCTCTCTTTCTGTCCCCACTCTCCACATGGAAGGCTTAGTGGTCGCATTCGTAAATCATTGCATCTTTGCAGGAGACTCCTCCCCCACCCCTCGAGGTGTGCATACTGTACCTGAATGACTAAGGTTGATTAGGTTCCTGCATGCCTTCCTGCAGCAGTTTGGGCCCATGATAATGACCTAGACATTGAATGTGTGTGCGCTTTGCTTTGTTTGACCTCTGGTTTGATCCAAGTTCATTGATGTGGGGAATGTACTGTTACAAAACACAAAATGATTCCAATGCTATGTCCTGCGTTGATCCCTCATGACTTGTTTCTATCTGTCGTGCTGCTTCTAGTAGCAGTGTTCTCTTTTCAGCATGTGCAGCTCTCCTGTCATACACTCATCTTCTTGCACTCTGTGAGAGCTTAATTTTTCTCCCTGCTCGACCTACGGTAGATATATCCCTCTCCTTCAGCTTCAGTGGGAAGGAATTGTAGGGTAGGGAGATCATGATGTGTGACATGTCAAAAGATAATGAGGCCTCTTCTCTTTGCAATTCACCAGTGGGTAAAGTCTTTTTGAGAGACGCAGTTATAATGTTCTCTATGGATTGGTGTATTACTTTTATGTATTTTCTTCAGAAGTGGCTCAATTACTAGGCAAGAAAGGTAAAGAACCTCAAGTTTCTTTCCAATAGAGCCTTTCCTGAAGGATCATGATTGAAGTCTGGAAATATCCAGATTCTGCTACCTTTTCTCCAGAGATAAAGCTTCTGCACAGTAAGTCTGCCACCCTTAACAGAGTGAATTAACATCCTTGCCAGGCATCCCAAAGCATGCTGTTATGTGATTTCTGCAGACCAAAGACAAGTTCTCTTTTCTGGGTCAGACAGTGGAAAATCAGGTAGACTTCCCACAATCAGGTGGAGCATATGGTCTCCAGAGATGTTTTGTAACAGGCCAAGAGTCAGTTTTGCAAGGAAACAGAAAAGATTGTTCCTCCATTGTGATCAGGCAGAGGGTCCCCTATCCTTTTTTTGTTCCAAAGTGAGTATGATATTTCTGATCCATCCTGTGGGGTTAGAAACTTTAGCAACCACATCTGGTTATTTTAATTTCAACTGGTGAATCTTTAGACAGTTGTTCCTGTACTGCCAAGGGTCCTGTAGATTGTGTTGCTGTATGGGTTCTTACACATTTGTATGTATAGTTCACACAAGATGATCCTTGAGTTTGTTCTGGTGAGCTTCACTTTTGCTACAGGGATGTTGCTATTTGTTTTCAGGTTTTGGAGGTCTTTATAAAGTGTTAGAATCCTCTCTGGTCACAACAGTGAGGATTGCTGTTGTTGAGACAGAATTAGGTGCAAGGGCTTTGCAGTATATCCGTGAGTAAGATGGTTTCCTCAATGCTTCAGATTCTAGGGTTCATTTCTAACCTGCCATCTTTGTCTGATTAGAGTCTAAATGTTCTCCAGGGACTCTGGTTTATTTCCACCTTAAAAAACATGCGCACTGATTGGCTACTCTAAACTGTCCATTTATATTTTAGCTACCTTTGCTTTTGTGGCCAGGTTCATTGGTGAAAAGGGCCCCATGATTACTGTGTCATCTGTCCTTTTAACAGCACAGTAAATACAGTTAAAAAATTAAAAATGTCTAGTGTTTTTATGAATTAACTGTAATGGTGGTGGCATTGTAGAAGAATGAATATCCTACATTCCTGTAATTGAGCAGCTGGTTCCTAGTAAGGAATAAATTAAAGTAACAAATTGAAAGTATCTCAAGCTTTTACAATGTGCTCACTTTGACTTAAGAGGTGTTACAAAAGAATAAATGTTCTGCATTCTTTTGTTTGAACAACTGATTCCTAACATTCCTAATGTCCCTGGTTTGGGTTGTTCTGTATTGTCATGCCTGGGGTCTCCATAAAGTGGGAGAAGTCATGTCCAGTACCAAAGTAGAAGACTGTCTTCACTGAGACAGAATTGAATACTCATCAGTGTCAGTCAACCCTACTTGTAGAGAGGGCCCAGGAAGTCCTGACTGTGGCTGCTTGGATGGTACATCCTCAAGCCTCTTGGGCTTTATGGTAACCATACATTTTTTAGTGCCACTTGCTTTGCATGCTTAAAGATGTGAGCATTGTATTAGATTGTGAGGTGTTGGAGGCTACAGAGCCATCACAAACCATCATAAGTTCTTCTTTTGGTGTTAGACAATTGTTGTCTGTGTCTAGAGTAGTGGATGGTTTACCACCATTCTTATTACAGGCCTTCTCTTCCCTCATTATAGCTTCTTTCACAGCCTAATGAAGGATACTGTCAGCAATCCAATCACCTGGAATGGGTGTAAAACCCACAGCCTTCTGATGTTCCATCACCCAAGGCGAATGTTCCCAGCTGTTGCACAACTACACTGCTAATTCTAATAGACTCATTTTAAATCGCCCCTTCTACACCTTGGGTGAATCCCCTTGCTGTATGTATGATTTTATATATATATATATATATATATATATATATATATATACACACACACACACATATGCTTAAAATTTGTATTTTACTATGGATTCGGACTATCTGACTAAGAAAGTAGTATAACTTACTAACTGTGAATACTACACTGCATTTTTTGTTAGGAAATACAGTAGAAAATTTAAAGACAGAATTTTGGAACATAGGGAAAAGCCGAAAGAAGAAGAAGGCCTGATGTAAGATTACTGCTTACTTCAGAAATGTGGCTGTTTCAACCAGTGCACTGGGCCCATACTATGAACCAGTGCTGCTCAACTCTTCAAGTAAAGAGCAATCAGTCAATAAATAAATAATTAATACACTTTGCTGTAATAAGCCACATTGTAAGTGATCGTATTGCAGTCAGATCTAAGTCCCTTGTAGCTACAGTTTACAACCTGCCTGCACAGAGCTTTGTGGTACTTATGTTTTAGTTTAAACAAAAAAATTCTTCTTTTTTAACTGTGGCAGCATGCTGTGAGTGTAGCAAACAGTTTGCTACACTTTATACCCTGCTTGCACAGAGTACTATGGTGCTGTTGTTTTAATTTAATCAGGTTTTACCGCAAAGTAGTATTACATTAAAGAAAGATTTAGATCGACTGATTGTGCCCCCCCACACACTTTATGCCCCGCCCTAGCTACGCTACTGACGTTTAGTCATACACTCTGTAACTTGTTACATTTCTTAACTTGAGCATGTACTGTGTTGCTGACTGATTTAACATTGTATTAATACATTTGTAATTCTTGTTATGTTTACTGCAGGTGTTTACTCGTAACTGTATCTGTAGCACTATCTTATTTGCCAACTCTGTTCTGATACTTTATGCTTTTAATTTCTTTTTAAACTATAGTATTTAAGCATGTTGTTTAATTGCTATATAAGTAACTACATGTACTGTATCTGCTGTGCAACTGTTGTGTGTATGCCATTTGGCCTGGGAGGTGGCTGAAAACGGGCCTGACCAGTCAACTAGTCTGATGAAGTCTCTTGGAGATGAAAGCGATAATAAAGTGTGGTTTTCGCAAACTTCTGGTGGCTTCCTTCATTGTTCGGCCAGTGTGGTGGTTTATTTTTTATTAGTCTGGTCAACAAATGCTTAGAAAGCACTGGGCACCAGCTAATTATGTATTAGAAATGGGAGAGCTATAAGTACACATTTGAAGTTGTAGAATATATAAACTGTAATACAAGGAATGGTGATTTAAACAATTATTTAGAAATAAATACCACTGGATTACTTTACTTAAGGCTGATCGACATCTAGGCCTAGATTCATGCATAATTCTGAAACTGTTTTGAAACAGAAACAATCCAAGGTAAATAAATGTGTACAGTGCAATACTGAGCACAACGTTCTTGGATAATTATGTTTTTGTGTGCATCTAACTTGTGTGTGTGACTTTAATCCTTTAAGAAAGGAAAAACATAGTTGTAGTTTTGATACTTTTTATGAATGGAAATGCTGATATCATTTAGTGTAATTTGATTGGCTGCTGTTAGACATAACAGGTTAAATGTTTGTGCATACTCAGTGGATGTGTAGCATTGAAAAAGTGCTTTGTGTGAAAACTTTGCATGTATGTATTTTTTCTTTTATTTTGGCTTAAATTTGGATATAATTAAATGTTTCTAAGGTATCCATGCCCCTACCAAGATGTTTTAGCTGTTTGGATTATTATTCCTATACTGCTGTCAGTCTAGCTCATTTTAGGGCATCATGTTTATGTTTGAGGTCTTCCATCTTGTTTGACACGTCTGCAGACATAGTTTTACCTTGCTGCATGCACTCGTGCATTTTGCATTAGAAAGGCAAAGATTAAGTTTAGTAGCATCCTATGTGAACATAAATATGCCAATTAGAAAATAAATATAGGATGCTGTTTTAGGTATATTGTAGGGTGTTTTAGTTTTAAAAAGTTCATTGTCATGTGCATTATGCTTGAAAGGTAAAACTGGATTTTAGAGATGGTGGTTTACATTCTTCTACTTGGAATATTACTGACAGATATTTTTGAACACCTTTAGTGAGCCTGGCTTAAATGAAGCCATTCATTTTAACTGTGCAGTAAAAAAGAAACACTAGTATTTAGTGCTTCCCATCATGTCTTCTATCTGTATATTTATTTATTTAATTAGTTTTAGCATTTTGTGTCTGTGCCTTTGTTTCTCGATACTTTGTCTGTTTTATTTAATTAGTTTTAGCATTTTGTGTCTGTGCCTTTGTTTCTCGATACTTTGTCTGTTTTTAATGGAATTCCTGTTAATTGTTTTTAATGTCTTTTTCTGTTTTACAACTTTTGTGATTTGTGGTTCTACATTAAATGATTTGTTATTTAAGCACTTATTAGGAGAGTCAGTCCTAGTCTGATAAAATTTGCATACCATGTTGAAAAGTGCTCACTGGTACATTGTGTTCCTTTCTGAGTTACACATCTGAGGCAGAAGCTTCTAGTGTCTTATGCATTATTATAACTCAAACATAAAACAAATCCTGCATCGGAACCCTTACTGTCGTTTTTCTGGCCAGTTTCTGAGACTTAAGTCTTTGTATTTTGTTAATACTGACTCTCCCTGCTGGATTTCATCTACAAACAATTTTTTCCTTCTGGCCAGATAATTAGTAATGATAGGTGTGAAGAACTGGAAAGATCAAGGTTTAACATTGACCTCCTTCAGAACCCTATGGTTTCCTTCTGTACCGAAATTCCACTGATTCTCTTTCTCTGATCACACCAGTCTCTTCTCATCTGACCCTTTTCTAGCAGTCCACTACTCCCAGTTAGCTTTAGTCCTGTCCCAGCCTGTTATCTTTGTTATCTGTATTCATTGTGTAGCAGTCAGAAGCCTTGCTTCGTACAGTACAGATACACACTCCTCCCACCCCCCAGATAATCTGTGCCACATGCATAACTCGGTCATAAGATGGGATCTAGGCAGACCTAGGTCATGTATGAGCAGATACACCAACACCAAGAATAAAAACATTACATGAAAACAGATCAGGAGCCAATGCAAGCTCCATATAACAGGTATAATGTGATGTACCGCTGAATAATCTAGAAATATTGTTTTGTACTAGCTGCAGTCGACCAGTCTTGGTGTCAGGAGGTACCAGGTAAAGGGCATTACAATAATTCAGGAGAGAAGAAATGACACGTGACCAGCTATCAAGAAATTAGGTTGAGAGTCAAATGTCTTGATTCTGAAAATATTCCATAGATGGAAAATGAAGATTTCACCACAGCGTGACAACTTATACTTAAATTTGAACCTATGTAATCTGACATTAATTTTAATGTTGTATCCCTTGCTTACAAATTAATTTTTATTACCATTGTAAGGAATGTATAAAGAGAATTCTGTAGAAGAAGAATCCCTCAGTAGTGTGAACTGAAGTAGCCTTAGTTTTGGACCTGTTCAGCTCAACCACTCGGTGTGAGCCATTTATGAATGCCCGTGAGTTATCAGTGAGAGAGAAAACACTTGCCATTTTTTCTGAGGGAAGGAGAGGTAAAACTGGGTATTTTTGGCATAGAGGTGGACTACTAAATGTCTGCTCCTGGTAATTTCCCCAATGGGAGCTTTAAAAATATGAATAACAGGCCTAAGGTCAAACCCTGTGGTATTCTGTAGTCCAGAGGGAGGGGAGTAGAAGAGCTTAGACCCAATATCACCCTATGAATATGGGAAGTGATGAAGAATGTAAGTCATTCCTAGACCAAAGAGGAGAAGCTAAGACACAATTGCTTAACCAAGGAACTGTGATTAGCAGTGGCAGATATTGCAGAGATATCCAGCAGGACCTGAACAAACTAAAAATGCTGGTGGCTGACCATCAGGAAGCTGTTTGCTACTCTAATGAGAACAGTGACAGTACAGTAATGGTAGTAAAACTCACAGTAATTGGAGTCTGTGAGCTCATTAATTATAAGATAGGATTCAAGCTGCTTGTAGACAATTTTCTGATTGATGTTGTCAAATACTTTAGAGTCTGGGGATAGTTTATTTGAGGATAGTGGTAACCCCCAACCTCATCAGTGACTCTTAAGTTATAGGGCCTGGCACATCCAAGCAGGCCTGATCTGGCCTGGAAAGGCATACCTAAAACCATAGTTAAGAGCTCATCATAACTGGGAATTCTGCGAAAAAGAGAAAACCCTGTCAGAGACTAGAGTAGTGCCAGTGGTGTCTGCAAGAAGAAAAGCCAGTCTGGGTAGTGACATGCTTGCCAGAAGGGACTTGAGCAGAAAACTCTAATCAGTGAGATGATAAAGCTTGACAAAAGGTGAGGCAGGTTCCACTGCCTTGGAAGATCACTTCTGGGATCTCTCTGGACAGGTAAGATGCCTTCTTACAAAACATCTCAATCTGGTACATCACATTATACTTGTCCAGAACAAGATTGTCACTCCACAGACACAAATGCCTCCAACAACCTTTCAACTTTTGCCATTTTGGTTTTAAAACCAGAGTTTATGGCCAGATGAAGACTCCCTTTCTTTTTGCAAGGCAGGGCATATATAATTGGGATCAGCCTATCAAGAGCTGAAGATATGGACATTATATTATCCTGTTAGGCAGTTACTAGGCTGTTGGCCCAAGAGCCAAGCTTACTCAGATTTACCAAAATATTGCTAACATGTCCAGTACTCCAAGGAATTTTATTGTTGTATGAGATAGGCTTGTAGACATCAGTCATTCTTAGGCTGCCCCTGTCCATTAAGGACATGGGTGTTAATCCAGGGGTAAATTTGTGATTTCTCATCCATTGGTCCAAGTTATATGTGAATAGGGTTAGGTATGAGCTTTGCTTCACATGGATGGGAAGCCTGTTCCAGAGAAGGGGTAATCAATGAGACACATTCCTGTCCATCCAAGATGGTATGTCATAGACTAGGTTTAGTTCAAGATTTGCAACACGGAGCATCAAGATTGCCAACATTATCCTCAGGAAGAAACTAAAGGATTGTAGGTGAAAGGTTCATATGCAAAGTGATTAATAGTTGAATACTCCCTCATTTCACTGTTTGGTATTTTCAAACTAAAGTAGATGAGGAAATGGCCAGTTCAAGAAACTGGCTTCACTGCCAAATTAGAGGTGGTCACAGCCAGTAGGAAGATCAAATGTAGTGTATGTCTGAATTTGTGTTGCAATGATAATAACCGGAGCAAATGCAAAATCCTTCGTTTGCAAGTATGTTACTTAGCTCATGCTACTAACTAACCCATTGGCCTAGGTATTGAAGTCAACAAGGACTGCAGCATATTGCTGACAAAGTATCATGACAGTGGGGACGTCTGTGAACTCCTGTAAGAAAATCTTCACACATGTGGATGGACAGTAGATGAGAAGAAACTTACAGTTTACTTTTGCTGCAAGGACATGTTCAGAGAAGGTTAGAGTTTCCTAGTTCCTTAGTCAGCTACTGTTTATATAGCAGACCCTTTCTGTCTATCCTTCATTCCCTAGGTATTTCGCTTGTCATTAGTAACTTGTTGACTGTTCCCATCAGTGTTTCAGCTAATAGTTTAGTATCTTCGCTCAGGATTTCTATGAAGCAGCCCATGCTGTTTTTGTCAGCAGCTCCACTTTTCTTATCACTGTCTTGTCTGAAAAGATTATTCATCTGACCCTAAGACTAGTATGTCTCCCATTGTCTGATGAAAACATACTGAGAGAGAAAGAGAGTACTCTGAGTACCTCTCCCTGTTCCAGTTTTCACAGATATTCCCCAGACTTTTAATCTTTGCTTTTAGCTTTCTTCTCACAAAGAAATTTATGGAACATCTATCTGTCTGTCTTGTGTATCTTTTTGTCAGTCTATCTATTTATCTATCTGTCCTTTGACTGGATTAGTTCCATTAGGAATTTGTGGAAGATCTCTCTGTCTTTCTATCTGTCCATCCTTTGTTGACCGAGTTAGTCCCATTAGGCTGGTGGCTTCTTTTCAGGGGAGACCCGAGGTGGTATTTATAGTACTAGAGGAAATTTGACCAGGACACTGTGGAACCTGCTGTACCCTTTTCGATAGATGCCTTGGGATCTTTTCCATCCACCTGAGCTACCACAATTTCATAGTTTCATAGGTGTTTACTAAGCTAACGGCCACAAGGACATTTTTAAGCCTAGCAATGCATCCCAAATGTCTTGACAAGTTCTGATGCCCTTGATAAGTATAAGCTGGGGTTTGGGAGATTAAGCATTTACAAGCAGGGGCCTTGGAGATGAACCATTTACAGGCTTCCTGTGTCCATTAGAGACATAGGTGCCAAACCAGGGATGAACTTCCTGTTCCCCATCCAGGTGTCCAAGTTGTATTTGAATTGGGTTAGAGAAGAACTCTTGTAGTCTCTGGGATACATACCTGTCTCTCCAGCAGGTTCTATTTTATATCACAGGCAAGGTTTAAGTCTGTAGAATAGGTAATTCTGGTAGTGTTTGTTTTGTGGATATGCAGGAGGTCCATCAGAGTGGGGTCTGACAGTGCCCTGTATACCAGACGTAGATCTCCCCTCAAAAGCCTGTAGGAGACCGAATACAGGGATAGGGCCTTGAGGCAGTATGCATAGGACATTTTACTTACATCCTGTATTCTTTTAGTGAGGAACCTCTGTGGACATTCCAATTGTTGGATGTGCCTCTTTAGGTACATACCAAAGGGGGCATTGTACTTAATGATAGGTTTGATGAATGCTGAATACAGTGGAACAATGATTTCCTTGGTCTTAAGATGCCGTACCTTTGTTTATAAGTTGTGCAGTATAGAATGATTTCCTAACTACCGTAGACACGTGGTGATCAAAGGCTAGATTATTTTGTGTGTGTGTCCTTAGATCCCTGACTGCTGGGTCAACTCTAAGCTGTGTATTGTTAATGTGATAGTTACCAGGGGTGGATGACTTTACCAAAGGATACTATTATGCATTTCTTGGCATTTAGTTTTAGTCCATGGCTCTGACACCAGTTGTTTGCGTCAGCCCCTCTTGGAGAACATTTGTGTCAGTGTGGGATTCAGTTGCAGCTCCTAATTTGCAATCATCTGCAAATTTAGTCAGCCAAAAACCACTGACATTCGCTTTGACTTCAGAGAAGTAAATGCCAAAAAGGTTTGGTCCTAGGACTGATCCCTGAGGGACTCCACTTGGGACCGGCCTCTTTTTAGAGGTGGACTCCTCAATTCTAACTCCTTGGATCTTGTCTGTGAGCCAGTTGGCTATCCACCAGGTGACAAACAAGTTTGTATCTAACCTATTGAGTTTGTCACCAATGCCCAAGTGGGGTATTGTGTCAAATGCCTTGGCCAGGTCAAGGTAGGCAGTGTGAGCCATTTTTCCCTCATCCATTGGTTTGATCAACTTCTCAAAGAAGTCCACCAGGTTGAGTAGGCATGATCTGCCCTTGACAAAACCAAACTGGGTTGGGTCCAGTGTCTGGATGTTTATTATATCTCTATTGATCATTTCCATGATTATTCTTTCTATGGCTTTACATATAAGACTAGTGAGACTTATGAGTCTGTAGTTTCCAGGGTCTGTCGATGGCCCGCCTTTGTGTAGAGGGTGACTGTTGCTAGTCTGCATTCATGAGGCACTTAGCCTGTTTGGGAGGCTACAGTTAAGTAGTAATTCCAGAGGCCCTGATAGGTCATGTTTCATGCTATTTGGAAGGCATCCTGGAATATTGTGTGGGCGCATTGATACAGTGTTCTTGGTCACAGGAGAGTATTAAGGACCTGTCTCCTAGTGACAGTAGGGGGAGTTGTATTTGATGGTATTTCTTGAGGGAAGGTTGAGAGGGAGAGATGGGTAAAGCTGGAGCTGAATTTATCAGCCAGGAGATTTGCTTTATCTTCTGGCTTATTATAGGTGGCTCCATTTACAATGAGCTGTGCACACAATTGTGTATTGGCTTTGAGGTTGCGGACATAGCTAAAGAATCCTTTGTAGTTGTCCTTGGCCTAGGAGGCCAAACATGCCTCGAATTTGGCTTTGTCAGATTGTATTTGTCCTCCGAGCTATTTGTTTAGTTTGATGAGAGTACTTTTATCCTGCTGGGTGCTGCACCTCCTAATTTTTGTCATGATTTTTTTTCCTTTTGTTATACAGCCTATTGATTTTCTGATTCTCTTCCTGGTGGGTACTGCTGCCTCTATGCAGCTATTATTGTTCTTGTATTGGGTTTCTGTGAACAATTCTGTATAGGCAGCAGTGTTCTCAGGGTTTATGGGGGCTTTAAATTTTGCCAGGTTATCACTTAATAGCAGGAGGTTAGCCTTAGAGTAGTTCCTGAATATTCCAGCTTTAGCTGGGGGGGGGGGGGTCCACGTTTTCTTTATTTATTTTTTTACTTAAAACAAGGAACAGCTTCTGGAATAGGCAGTGAAAACACCATGGCAAGCCAGCAAATACATCTGTTCCTGAACAGTTAAGCACTTTTGTTCTTACAATTTGAAGGACTTCAAAATGTAAGAATGTAAGCCTGTACGTTTAATGTCTTATAGGATTCCCAATTAATACTGGGGTAATTAAAGTCACCCATTAATATGGCATTGGGTTGAATGGTTAGTATTTCTAATAAGTTTAAATACATGATATGGGTTTCATGGGTCATAGAGGGGGACCTATAGCTTGGAAGGAAGTGGTATTGGATTTTGCCTGTGGTGGTTTGAACATGGATCAGCTCAAGTGCATTGTCCTGTTTGACCAGCCTTGAAGAATATTTATTTTTAAGAGATGAGGTGGAACAACTGATTACCTGGTGTGGAAATAACAATGTAGCACTAAATGTAAATTAGGTAAAAGAGATAATCGTGGACTACAGGAAAAATCGCAAGGAACATTCACCCCGTACCATCAGTGGGCAAACAGTGGAAAGAGTGAGAAGCATAAAGTTTCTGGGAGTGCACATTAATGAGGACTTATCATGGAACACCATTACAAATGTCATAGTCAAGAAAGTGCACCAGAGATTAAACTTTTTGAGAAGGCTGAGGGGAGCAAATCTCCCATCAACAGTTCTCACTACATTCTACAGAGGTACCATAGAACGCATCCTGACTAACAACCTCGTAGTATGGTATGGAAGCTGCTCTACCTCTGAGCACAGATCTCTCCAAAGAGTGGTGAAGGCAGCTAAGAGGATCATCAAGACCACCTTTCCATCTATCCACGACTTGTACTTATCCAGATGTCTTAGCAGGGCTAGAGGAATAATTAAAGACTGCACTCACCCTGATTACAGACTGTTCTTTCATCTGTCATTTGGAAAGCGCTTCCAAAGCATACTTTGCAGAATTACGCGATTGAGGAACAGATTCTTCCCTAATGTCATCAGGCTGCTGAATTCTAATAACAACTATGCTCCATGATGGCCATCTAGGTCAATAGAAACTGTAGTAGCTTGCCTCATATTGTACATTAACCTGGTGACCAGTCTCATCTAATACTTAGTGCAGTATTCACCATAGCTGTTAACTTATAGGCCATATAGAGTAGTAGCAATGCAGTAAAATATTTCTTCTTTCAGTGCAATACATGTTACAAATTCATAAATTAGCTGTAGTGCAATACTCTAAGGTCCATAGTGCAATACTCTAATGTTCACAGTGCAATACTTAAATGTCTCTTTCTTTGCAAGGATCAATGCAATGTCTTAACCAAGTACCTGTGCAATACTAAAGTCTCATGCAAGTAATTGTTCACTGCAAAATATATTAAAATGTGTTTCTAATTATGTGCAGTATTAGCCTGTCTGCCTGCATGTCCGTGATGTAATACCTAGGTGTTATATGTGTAAACATCTGTGAAAATATGTATATATGTTGTCTGCACATCGAGTCCAGAGACACAGAATTTCTTTCAGTTTTTGCACCTGGGTTTCTGAATGACAACATAGTTGACTTAGACTTTGAATTTTCATGTAAATAGACACCTCCACCTTTGGCCCCTGCCTGTGAAGTAGCTGGACTAAATGTGTGGAAGACGTTATAACTTTGCACTGTTGGTGCACTCTCCGTGGCTTTAAACCATGTCTCAGTGACTGCACAGACGTCAGCATTCTCTAGGTTGAAGAGAGCTTCTAGACAGTGGATTTTTTTTGTTTAGACTCCTAGCATTGAGCAGTAATACCTCTAGATTTTCTTGGTTTTGATTTGCTATGTCGGAAGTACTTTCAGTTTGGCATTGCCGAAACAAGGCACTATGGGGAAGACAATGTTTTTGCTAATATTCGAAAGTCTAGAGGGGAGAGGTGTGGACCATCCCTGACAAAACAGTGTGGTCTGTTGACCATCTCCTTCCATGGTGACAAATATTGCACCCCCCTTAGATTGACACAAGAAACTAAGCCAGTTATTAATGTCAGTCATCTTTTGTTTGTACTGTGACATCATCCTTGGAGAAGGTAAGATGCTGGTCAACGCTAGGCTCATACCAGCCTGAGGCACACATTCCGAGAGCTCCATTATGCCTCTGTTTATATAGTCTAGAGAGGTATGTCTCAGGCAGATGGGACCTCGGTTTAATGTTTCATCTGAAGGACATGCTTAGAGGTGCAGCACCCCTTTTGTGCTGCACTGCAGTGCCAGCAGTCCATCTGCCTGGCTTGGGAATAGACTCTACAGCCTTCTACACTAAAGGGGAATGGGCTACCTGATGCACCAATGACACTGCTCAATTTATCTAGATTGGATTAGAGACAACTGAGGTGGAAGCCAAAGGAGAAAAAAAGATAAAATCAGATGACAGCATATTATAAAGAAGTTGGATTCTACAGGAGTAAAAGTTAAATGCTAGGTTTAAAGTACCTGGTGAAGATTGATATTCCAGAGTGGGTTTCATTTTAGAAAAAAAGTAGTTGCAGTCATAGTGTCAGATGTTCAGAGAATTTAGG